>NC_051043.1:112500-300295 GCF_904848185.1 Acanthopagrus latus | reverse complement strand
TGAGCAAAATCTAAGCTGAGAAAGCATTTTTGGCTTGAATACAGATGAATCTGCTCTAACTCCGTCAAACAAGCTCCCAGCGCCCTGAAACGCTTGATTTGGCAAGTAAAGACGTCTGACTGAAATGAGTGAGGAAACAAGTGAAACCATGTTTCCACATCATGTTTAGGTCAAATTCATACATTTTGAGCAAAATCTAAGCTGAGAAAGCATTTTTGGCTTGAATACAGATGAATCTGCTCTAACTCCCTAAAACAAGCTCCCAGCGCCCTGAAACGCTTGATTTGGCAAGTAAAGACGTCTGACTGAAATGAGTGAGGAAACAAGTGAAACCATGTTTCCACATCATGTTTAGGTCAAATTCATACATTTTGAGCAAAATCTAAGCTGAGAAAGCATTTTTGGCTTGAATACAGATGAATCTGCTCTAACTCCCTAAAACAAGCTCCCAGCGCCCTGAAACGCTTGATTTGGCAAGTAAAGACGTCTGACTGAAATGAGTGAGGAAACAAGTGAAACCATGTTTCCACATCATGTTTAGGTCAAATTCATACATTTTGAGCAAAATCTAAGCTGAGAAAGCATTTTTGGCTTGAATACAGATGAATCTGCTCTAACTCCCTAAAACAAGCTCCCAGCGCCCTGAAACGCTTGATTTGGCAAGTAAAGACGTCTGACTGAAATGAGTGAGGAAACAAGTGAAACCATGTTTCCACATCATGTTTAGGTCAAATTCATACATTTTGAGCAAAATCTAAGCTGAGAAAGCATTTTTGGCTTGAATACAGATGAATCTGCTCTAACTCCCTAAAACAAGCTCCCAGCGCCCTGAAACGCTTGATTTGGCAAGTAAAGACGTCTGACTGAAATGAGTGAGGAAACAAGTGAAACCATGTTTCCACATCATGTTTAGGTCAAATTCATACATTTTGAGCAAAATCTAAGCTGAGAAAGCATTTTTGGCTTGAATACAGATGAATCTGCTCTAACTCCCTAAAACAAGCTCCCAGCGCCCTGAAACGCTTGATTTGGCAAGTAAAGACGTCTGACTGAAATGAGTGAGGAAACAAGTGAAACCATGTTTCCACATCATGTTTAGGTCAAATTCATACATTTTGAGCAAAATCTAAGCTGAGAAAGCATTTTTGGCTTGAATACAGATGAATCTGCTCTAACTCCCTAAAACAAGCTCCCAGCGCCCTGAAACGCTTGATTTGGCAAGTAAAGACGTCTGACTGAAATGAGTGAGGAAACAAGTGAAACCATGTTTCCACATCATGTTTAGGTCAAATTCATACATTTTGAGCAAAATCTAAGCTGAGAAAGCATTTTTGGCTTGAATACAGATGAATCTGCTCTAACTCCCTAAAACAAGCTCCCAGCGCCCTGAAACGCTTGATTTGGCAAGTAAAGACGTCTGACTGAAATGAGTGAGGAAACAAGTGAAACCATGTTTCCACATCATGTTTAGGTCAAATTCATACATTTTGAGCAAAATCTAAGCTGAGAAAGCATTTTTGGCTTGAATACAGATGAATCTGCTCTAACTCCGTCAAACAAGCTCCCAGCGCCCTGAAACGCTTGATTTGGCAAGTAAAGACGTCTGACTGAAATGAGTGAGGAAACAAGTGAAACCATGTTTCCACATCATGTTTAGGTCAAATTCATACATTTTGAGCAAAATCTAAGCTGAGAAAGCATTTTTGGCTTGAATACAGATGAATCTGCTCTAACTCCGTCAAACAAGCTCCCAGCGCCCTGAAACGCTTGATTTGGCAAGTAAAGACGTCTGACTGAAATGAGTGAGGAAACAAGTGAAACCATGTTTCCACATCATGTTTAGGTCAAATTCATACATTTTGAGCAAAATCTAAGCTGAGAAAGCATTTTTGGCTTGAATACAGATGAATCTGCTCTAACTCCCTAAAACAAGCTCCCAGCGCCCTGAAACGCTTGATTTGGCAAGTAAAGACGTCTGACTGAAATGAGTGAGGAAACAAGTGAAACCATGTTTCCACATCATGTTTAGGTCAAATTCATACATTTTGAGCAAAATCTAAGCTGAGAAAGCATTTTTGGCTTGAATACAGATGAATCTGCTCTAACTCCGTCAAACAAGCTCCCAGCGCCCTGAAACGCTTGATTTGGCAAGAAAACACGTCTTAATGAAAACAATGATGAAACAAGTAAAACCATGTTTCCACATCATGTTTAGGTCAAATTCATACATTTTGAGCAAAATCTAAGCTGAGAAAGCATTTTTGGCTTGAATACAGATGAATCTGCTCTAACTCCCTAAAACAAGCTCCCAGCGCCCTGAAACGCTTGATTTGGCAAGTAAAGACGTCTGACTGAAATGAGTGATGAAACAAGTGAAACCATGTTTCCACATCATGTTTAGGTCAAATTCATACATTTTGAGCAAAATCTAAGCTGAGAAAGCATTTTTGGCTTGAATACAGATGAATCTGCTCTAACTCCGTCAAACAAGCTCCCAGCGCCCTGAAACGCTTGATTTGGCAAGAAAACACGTCTTAATGAAAACAATGATGAAACAAGTAAAACCATGTTTCCACATCATGTTTAGGTCAAATTCATACATTTTGAGCAAAATCTAAGCTGAGAAAGCATTTTTGGCTTGAATACAGATGAATCTGCTCTAACTCCGTCAAACAAGCTCCCAGCGCCCTGAAACGCTTGATTTGGCAAGTAAAGACGTCTGACTGAAATGAGTGATGAAACAAGTGAAACCATGTTTCCACATCATGTTTAGGTCAAATTCATACATTTTGAGCAAAATCTAAGCTGAGAAAGCATTTTTGGCTTGAATACAGATGAATCTGCTCTAACTCCCTAAAACAAGCTCCCAGCGCCCTGAAACGCTTGATTTGGCAAGTAAAGACGTCTGACTGAAATGAGTGAGGAAACAAGTGAAACCATGTTTCCACATCATGTTTAGGTCAAATTCATACATTTTGAGCAAAATCTAAGCTGAGAAAGCATTTTTGGCTTGAATACAGATGAATCTGCTCTAACTCCGTCAAACAAGCTCCCAGCGCCCTGAAACGCTTGATTTGGCAAGAAAACACGTCTTAATGAAAACAATGATGAAACAAGTAAAACCATGTTTCCACATCATGTTTAGGTCAAATTCATACATTTTGAGCAAAATCTAAGCTGAGAAAGCATTTTTGGCTTGAATACAGATGAATCTGCTCTAACTCCGTCAAACAAGCTCCCAGCGCCCTGAAACGCTTGATTTGGCAAGTAAAGACGTCTGACTGAAATGAGTGAGGAAACAAGTGAAACCATGTTTCCACATCATGTTTAGGTCAAATTCATACATTTTGAGCAAAATCTAAGCTGAGAAAGCATTTTTGGCTTGAATACAGATGAATCTGCTCTAACTCCGTCAAACAAGCTCCCAGCGCCCTGAAACGCTTGATTTGGCAAGAAAACACGTCTGACTGAAATGAGTGATGAAACAAGTGAAACCATGTTTCCACATCATGTTTAGGTCAAATTCATACATTTTGAGCAAAATCTAAGCTGAGAAAGCATTTTTGGCTTGAATACAGATGAATCTGCTCTAACTCCCTAAAACAAGCTCCCAGCGCCCTGAAACGCTTGATTTGGCAAGTAAAGACGTCTGACTGAAATGAGTGATGAAACAAGTGAAACCATGTTTCCACATCATGTTTAGGTCAAATTCATACATTTTGAGCAAAATCTAAGCTGAGAAAGCATTTTTGGCTTGAATACAGATGAATCTGCTCTAACTCCGTCAAACAAGCTCCCAGCGCCCTGAAACGCTTGATTTGGCAAGAAAACACGTCTTAATGAAAACAATGATGAAACAAGTTAAACCATGTTTCCACATCATGTTTAGGTCAAATTCATACATTTTGAGCAAAATCTAAGCTGAGAAAGCATTTTTGGCTTGAATACAGATGAATCTGCTCTAACTCCCTAAAACAAGCTCCCAGCGCCCTGAAACGCTTGATTTGGCAAGTAAAGACGTCTGACTGAAATGAGTGATGAAACAAGTGAAACCATGTTTCCACATCATGTTTAGGTCAAATTCATACATTTTGAGCAAAATCTAAGCTGAGAAAGCATTTTTGGCTTGAATACAGATGAATCTGCTCTAACTCCGTCAAACAAGCTCCCAGCGCCCTGAAACGCTTGATTTGGCAAGAAAACACGTCTGACTGAAATGAGTGATGAAACAAGTGAAACCATGTTTCCACATCATGTTTAGGTCAAATTCATACATTTTGAGCAAAATCTAAGCTGAGAAAGCATTTTTGGCTTGAATACAGATGAATCTGCTCTAACTCCGTCAAACAAGCTCCCAGCGCCCTGAAACGCTTGATTTGGCAAGAAAACACGTCTTAATGAAAACAATGATGAAACAAGTGAAACCATGTTTCCACATCATGTTTAGGTCAAATTCATACATTTTGAGCAAAATCTAAGCTGAGAAAGCATTTTTGGCTTGAATACAGATGAATCTGCTCTAACTCCGTCAAACAAGCTCCCAGCGCCCTGAAACGCTTGATTTGGCAAGTAAAGACGTCTGACTGAAATGAGTGAGGAAACAAGTGAAACCATGTTTCCACATCATGTTTAGGTCAAATTCATACATTTTGAGCAAAATCTAAGCTGAGAAAGCATTTTTGGCTTGAATACAGATGAATCTGCTCTAACTCCGTCAAACAAGCTCCCAGCGCCCTGAAACGCTTGATTTGGCAAGAAAAGACGTCTGACTGAAATGAGTGATGAAACAAGTGAAACCATGTTTCCACATCATGTTTAGGTCAAATTCATACATTTTGAGCAAAATCTAAGCTGAGAAAGCATTTTTGGCTTGAATACAGATGAATCTGCTCTAACTCCCTAAAACAAGCTCCCAGCGCCCTGAAACGCTTGATTTGGCAAGTAAAGACGTCTGACTGAAATGAGTGATGAAACAAGTGAAACCATGTTTCCACATCATGTTTAGGTCAAATTCATACATTTTGAGCAAAATCTAAGCTGAGAAAGCATTTTTGGCTTGAATACAGATGAATCTGCTCTAACTCCGTCAAACAAGCTCCCAGCGCCCTGAAACGCTTGATTTGGCAAGAAAACACGTCTTAATGAAAACAATGATGAAACAAGTAAAACCATGTTTCCACATCATGTTTATGTCAAATTCATATATTTTGAGCAAAATCTAAGCTGAGAAAGCATTTTTGGCTTGAATACAGATGAATCTGCTCTAACTCCGTCAAACAAGCTCCCAGCGCCCTGAAAGGCTTGATTTGGCAAGAAAACACGTCTTAATGAAAACAATGATGAAACAAGTAAAACCATGTATCCACACTATATTGAGGTCAAATTCATACATTTTGAGCAAAATCTAAGCTGAGAAAGCATTTTTGGCTTGAATACAGATGAATCTGCTATAACTCCATCAAACAAGCTCCCAGCGCTCTAAATCGCTTGATTTGGCAAGAAAACACGTCTGACTGAAATGAATGATGAAACAGGTGAAACCATGTTTCCACACTATGTTGAGGTCAAATTCATACATTTTGAGCAAAATCTAAGCTGAGAAAGCATTTTTGGCTTGAATACAGATGAATCTGCTCTAACTGCCTAAAACAAGCTCCCAGCGCCCTGAAACGCTTGATTTGGCAAGTAAAGACGTCTGACTGAAATGAATGATGAAAAAATTAAAACCATGTTTCCACATCATGTTTAGGTCAAATTCATACATTTTGAGCAAAATCTAAGCTGAGAAAGCATTTTTGGCTTGAATACAGATGAATCTGCTCTAACTGCCTAAAACAAGCTCCCAGCGCCCTGAAACGCTTGATTTGGCAAGTAAAGACGTCTGACTGAAATGAATGATGAAAAAATTAAAACCATGTTTCCACATCATGTTTAGGTCAAATTCATACATTTTGAGCAAAATCTAAGCTGAGAAAGCATTTTTGGCTTGAATACAGATGAATCTGCTCTAACTCCGTCAAACAAGCTCCCAGCGCTCTAAATCGCTTGATTTGGCAAGAAAACACGTCTGACTGAAATGAATGATGAAACAGGTGAAACCATGTTTCCACACTATGTTGAGGTCAAATTCATACATTTTGAGCAAAATCTAAGCTGAGAAAGCATTTTTGGCTTGAATACAGATGAATCTGCTCTAACTCCCTAAAACAAGCTCCCAGCGCTCTAAATCGCTTGATTTGGCAAGAAAACACGTCTTAATGAAAACTATGATGAAACAAGTGAAACCATGTTTCCACACTATGTTTAGGTCAAATTCATACATTTTGAGCAAAATCTAAGCTGAGAAAGCATTTTTGGCTTGAATACAGATGAATCTGCTCTAACTGCCTAAAACAAGCTCCCAGCACTCTAAATCGCTTGATTTGGCAAGAAAGTACGTCTGACTGAAATGAATGATGGAACAAGTGAAACGATTTTTCAACAGTAATATTAGGTCAGATTCATACATTTTGAGCAGAATCTTAGCTGCAGGCGCGATTCTAGGGTCACTTCTTTAGGGTTGTAGTACGGTGCACATTTTAGGAAATCCTCAGGATTAGGCTTCAACGTCAGACCTCAGTTAAAAAGTTATAAGGTCTCAGGAAAAGCTTTGTCACACTCGCACCAAACAGCCACATGAAAAATAGTCATCAGACCAAAAGGCCTGAGATTAAAAAAACTTGTCACACTGAACTGCCTCAGGATGAAAATTGTCACACTCATCAGTAACTAAGTTGTTACACTGAATGGTATCAGGAAAAAAATTATCACATTGAACTGCATCAGGGTAAAAAAATTGTCAGACTGAATGGCATCAGAAACTAAGTTGTCTAACTGAACGGCATCAGGAATAAATTGTCAGACTGATCATGGAAAAAAAAATGTCACACTGAACGGCATCCCCACAAAAGTTCTCACACTCTCACACTGAACGGAATCAGTACAAAAGTCGTCACACTGAACGGCATCAGGACAAAAGTCGTCACACTGAACAGAATCAGGACAAACGTCATCACACTGAACGGTATCGAGAAAAATCAGTTTCATACAGAGGTCGTGTAGTACGGTGGCAAATGCTCAGCAACGGCCAAATGTTGCAAATAGGCCTACATAAACCATGCAGAACCACCGATACACAAAACACATGCAACAACAAAATGCTTCATCGAGTTAACAAAACGGAAGTGTCAACACAACGGAAGTATTAATCTTTTTGACCTGTTCTTGTTACATTATTTTAATACCAAATATTTAAACCACGTAGCTTTTTATGTCGCATCTCTAAAAGTTTTACTCCACTCTCGTCAGGTACGATGTACAGACTGTAACACCCGCCAATGTAATAATGTCCACAAATGTAATACATTTTCAACAGACGTAATAGCCGCTCCCTACTACAAAACATGCTATTTCCCGCAAATGTAATAACTATTACGTTTGCATGGATTTATTACGTTTGTTGGGAAGTGAAAATCTTTATTGTAATAACTTCCCACAAATGTAATAATGCAATGATTGTGGTTGTTGTTTGTTTGTTAACACCTACTAATACTGACCGTGGGTGCAAAATCCAGCTGCTGACTCTCTGCTCCACTCACACAATGGGAGCCCCCCCCCCCCATTTTTTTTTATTGTTTAATTTATATTAGGACTTTGTCTTTTGTGAATTTATACATCCTATATATTACAGAAACTTTTGGAAAAGTCGTGTAACAGCAGTATTGCATTTTTTAATTTAACAAAGATAGGTCAATATATATATATATATATATATATATATATATATATATATATATATATATATATATATATATAGACCTAGTTTGGCCATAAGCATTTACATTTACAACTCCGCATTTATTGTGCTTCTTTGCGAATTTACGCGCAAGTTAATTAATCTATAGTTGTATCATAAAGCCTGGTTGGCACCATGTGCAAACATAAACGGGAGTTCCCCCTCCGTGAAACAGCGAGCGGAGCTGTTCGGTACTGAAGTGATGCGACTCTGACTGTGTACCAGGGAAAGCCGAGGAAGAATGTCTGCATCCTGAGCACCTGCACACATGTGTGGACACCTTTAGTGGGGCCGTGTAACGCCCGCCAATATAATAATGCCCGCAAACGTAATAAACCACAAAGGTAATAAAAATCTGCAGCATTTAATGTAATAATCCCACAAATGCAATACATTTTCCACAAATATAATAGCCGCTGCCTACTAGAAACGTAACACGCGATTTCCCACAAATGTAATAACTATTATTTGCAGGGATTTGTTACATTTGCGGGGACGTGAAAATCTTTATTGTAATAACTTCCCACAGATGTAGGCTAATAAGACAATAAATAATGGTCGTTGTGGTGGTTTTCTGGCATATAAATAACTAGTTTAAACAGATTTAGTTCTTTCCATAAGGAAAATGCTTCTTGTTAATGAGGATTGTCTCATCAAAATGAGTCGGAAGCAGCAGCAGCCCGTTCGTAGACGTGGTCTGAAATGAAGAAAAATAATTTGGGGCCGTTTTGGGGTTTTATGTGTTTCAGAATTAATACAATCTCAGCTTTAGGTCCTAGTCAACATTCAAATGATAAGCTGTAGTTTAGTAAAGTTAGGTCGGAGGCGTTTTCCCTCAAACACCTGTTAATTGACAGACTGAATAGAGGTTGTTGACAGAGGAGACAGATTGTGGTTGACAGAGGGAGACAACTAGCTTGAAAAAAAAAAATAATTTCAGTGAGGAAAACATCGCTGGACATTTAAATTTAAATTTCCATTGGCAATACCATATCTATCTGAAGAAATCTGGATGCATTGCTCCTTTGTAAACCCAACACCTATCAGTCTATGGGCAAGAATCTAAAAGGTTCAAAGGTTCGTTATTGGCATGAATGCCACAACAATAATATTTCTAAAGCACCAAGAACCACGAGTACCTAGCACAGTATTGCTACTTGTGTGCTGTTTGAAGGATGGAAATCAGCACCAGCCACTGTGGCAGGTTAGTTCCAGTCAGATCTGATCCAATTAATCTTAATGATCTATAGTTAAGGCTTAACAGCGCGCTTTCAAGGACCCTAGAGTTAGATCTGGTCAAATTATATGTTTCTGATTGGACCAAAGTGTCAGTTGGACTTCAGAGGGGCTGGAATTCAAACACTACTAGAACGGCCGTGTCATGATATTTAAAAAAAACAAAAAAACAAGAAACAAATAACACCAAAATGTAAATTTTCACAAAATAAATTATACATTTATCAATATTCATATAATCACATATATACATTGTATATTTACACAAGAATACAATAGAGAAAAAATCAGAACACGAAAAATAATAATTAAAAGAAACGTATTTGATTATGAGACAATTAATTTTAATACTTAATATTTTATATTGAAAAAAATAATAATCGAAAAAGCTGGAAATGAACTGCTCTAATAAAAATCATAATAATAATAAGGTCGCTGGTTCAAATCCCGGATCCAGGCAGGGCTGACCTGCATGTCGAAGTGTCCTTGAGTGAGATACTGAACTGGGGAACACATTGCTCATAAGTGAGGGCCCTGCAATGAGCTGGCGACTTGTCCAGGGAGTACCCTGCCCTCGCCCTGAGACAAGGCTGGGATTGGCTCCAGCAGCAACACCCCCTGACCCCATGGAAAGGGATAAGCAGTTACGGACAATGACATGACATGACATAATAGCATTAATAATAATACCAGTAACAACAAGAATAATATAATTATAATATAATGACATAATGATAATATGATAATACGAATATTATATGTATATATGTGTATAAATGTATGTATATACATATACATATATATATATATATATATATATATATATATATATATATATATATATATATATATATATATATATATATATATATATAGGTTTGTTATTCAAACGTCAGACAGACCCAGAAAACATTCAGGTGTGTTCAGGTCTGTATTTAAAGCATTGCATACATACATACATACATACAGTATATATGTATGTATGTATGCAATGCTTTAAATACAGACCTGAACACACCTGAATGTTTTCTGGGTCTGTCTGACGTTTGAATAACAAACCTCATGAAAATAGCTTGACAACTGAGCGATGTATTGTCACTTTTATTGTGTAGAGACACCATTCGTCCATAGATGTAATGCAATGTAGGAGTGAATGGGCCTGTTCCAAGGCGGTCGTCCTGTAGGCACGCCACTCTAGTGGGCAGCAGTCAATGCAACGTCTATGTATATATGTCTATGGTTCTGCCCGGTATACAGGGAGACATGAAAAGTGTGGGTTTTCTGAATAAAAGGCACTAACGTTTGCATTTAACTGATTTTGATTGATTTACATTAAAGTGCTAATAATGACAATCATTCAGACAGTGAAGTGATATACTCCATGACAGAAAATGATACGCTTATTTTATTAAATACAATAACATTTCATGTTAAAGGGAAAAAAAAAAGATTACGTTATTTGTCCCCAGGGAAATTAAGGCATAAAGGCTGCCACATGACTTGGTGCAGTAACATGTTTACAAGACCATACAGTGTTACAGCCCCTCAAGCAGCCTACGAGGTATGTTTGATTGTAGTCCATGTTCATTTGGTAAAAGGGTCCAATACTTATAATAAGTTTAATATTATAGTTGCGATTTGACTTGATGTATTTTCAGTGTGTGTATGCACATAATCTTTAAGTGCAGAAAACGTTTTCTAAGTGAACTGTCAACTTAAAGGAAAGCTTTGCTGTGAAACATGTATGCTAGCTTATATTGTGTGAAAACTGTATGACTGTGGTAAGCAGCGCCGATTGTAAAGTTGCACGTGCTAAAATAAACAACAACTTTGTCACATTTAACAAAAAAACATGTATAAGAAACACATGAATTTTTGAATGTTACTTTTGACCAGATTTACAGCAACAGTTGAGAACTTTGTGATATTTGTGTTAAACACAATCTAAATCTAAATGTTAAATATAAATATAAATATAAATGTTAGACCTAATGTTAAATATAAATACTCAATTTAAATCTAAATGTTGAATATAAATCAAAATATTAAATGCTAAACCTAAATGTTAAATTTAAATCTAAATGTCATGAGTGAAACTAAATATTAAAGTATCATGTAAATATACACTGTCTATCTCTGAAAGTACCAAAATAAAAGTAAAAATTCACGTTTTTTGTAGGGTTTTTTTTTTTTTTTTTTTGCTAAATGTGGCAAAAAGTTGCTGTTTTTTTTAGCATGTGCAGCTTTAAAATTGGCGCCCCATAATGTGGGACATTAATCGGGAGCACAAGACATTCACAAATGCATTTCTTTTATTGCATATATTTATTATTTTTCTCTCTTTAACCCAGTTCTCACAGGTTGGTTTGGATGCATTAAACCCCATTTTTTAGCCATGACCTATGCTGGAAGGTGCTACAGGACATATGATTAGGGCCTGAGCAGGTCTTGACCTGCGAAGTCCCTATTGTTTTTGTAGTGACGATTTTTTGTCCGGGCTGCACAGTGGCCCAGTGGCTAGCACTGCTGCCTCACAGCTAGAAGATCGCCGGTTCGCGTCCCGCGTTGGGACGCCTGGGATCTTTCTGTGTGGAGTTTGTATGTTCTCCCTGTGCAAGCGTGGGTTTTCACCGGGTACTCCGGCTTCCTCCCACAGTCCAAAAACATACTGAGGTTAATTGATCATTCTAAATTGTCCGTAGGTGTGAATGAGAGTGTGTGAGAGTGTTTGTCTCTATGTGTGGCCCTGCGATGGACTGGCGACCTGTCCAGGGTGTCCCCTGCCTTCGCCCTAAGTCAGCTGGGATAGGCTCCAGCCCCCCTGCGACCCTGCAGAGGATTAAGCGGCGTACATAGAATATGTACAGATGATGGATGGATGGATTTTTTGTCCCAAATGATCGTGTTTTTCACTGCCTGAACATACCCCAAAGCTCACCAAAACCTGCCGAAAAATGTCATAATTTATTGTCGTCCTCAATTTCTACCACTAGGTAGCACTATAATCCAGGAAAGTGTGTTTTGGCTTGTAACTCTCATATACTTTGTCACACATTCAAAAACGTCATGCCCTTTGTCACACCCATTTCCACCTACTGTTTTTTTTCCACAGTTTTGCAAAATGTCACCTTTTTCAAACTTCTTCCAGGCGATTTCAGTGTTTGCACCAAACTTTGCACACAGCATCTGAGGACTCTCCTGGCAAAAACGTTTATGTTACTCAAAACACAAAGTCTTGCATATCTTGACATTGGTCTGTCTGAATGACATGAAACTCAGGTGGCTACTTCCCCATGAGCCACTAAAGCAAAATTTCGCTCTTTAAATTGAAGTACTTTATATCTCAACATTGGTCGGTCGGATTAAGACAAAACTTAGTACAATTTTTTCCCAATGCCCTCCTGAGGACAGCTGACAAAATTGTTACCAATCTGCCTCTAGGTGGCACTCTGGTGGCAGTCTTATTATATATTTGGCACTGTGCCCACACCATAACTATTTTGTCAATGAAATTCATAGGTGTGTTATAGACTGGCCCCTGTAACTCATACACCAAAAATGACCAGCCAGTGGTGCCAAATAACTCCCACATAATATGGCTGAGAGACGTTATATCTACGTGTTCCCTAAATTCAGCTGAATTGTGTGATGTAGGCCATGCCAACTTTCGTGGCAAATTTCCATTTGCAAAATCACCACAAAGGAAAAACGTACTTTTTCCAACTCCGCCTTGGCAATTTGACCAATTTGCACCAGATTTTGCAAGTAGCATCTGTGGAAGAAAACTTATCAAAAGCTTTCACCTATGTCACACCTGATGACCATGGTGGTGCAGTCCATTTTGATGCTTCACGATAAAACCAAATCAACCAGAGCAAGTCATTATAACATCCACATACACACATTTGCCATCTAGTCCACATTGCTCAAACACATACAAGGTATTGCCCTGAGTACATACTACGGGGAACATGCCAACGGCAACATGCCCTGCCGCACGTGGACTGCCAGGGCCCGTTCTTCGCTGCTTGCAGCTTTAAATTCATTTGTTTTGTTAGCCCCCAGGTCTATTTCTTGAAAGTGAATTTACTACATTTGGTGCCACCTGGAATGGGAAACCTTCAGTAGGCTGGACAGTCAGCAGCACAAATGCTTCATCAGGACATGTCCACCGCCTAGCTGCAGCTGGTAATCTGAGCTGTGAACATTAATTATTGTTCTCCAACGCTTGCTAACCTCTAGATTATTCAGCATAATGACTTCAATAATTAGGAGCAAAATGCAGAAAGTATTTACTGTTGAAAGTGTGTGTGTGCTACTCAGTGTGCAATGATGCTGACTGAAATTAATGGATCAGTTATAAAATAATTTCTTCTCTCTTTCCTCTGATGGCATCCATCCATGCAGATAGTATTGGTTGATTTTTTTAACAACTCGTGCACATTCAGGTTGTGCTGCTAACAGCACTGAAGAATGACTTTAATATTTACTGTACTTGTCTGTTGACACTGAACAAATGTCAGAACTGTTTGGAATGGTCAGGTTTGCTTTGTTGTAGTCTATAGTGTAGTTACCCAAACCAGTTGTACAACCTTTGGCCAAATGTATAAGCAATGCCTATACAAGAAGTGCACTTTTGCCACTTTCCATACAGATTTCCAGATGTGTATAACTCCACAGTGGGTGAGACTGGGTGTACAGGTACACATCTTTAACACAAACATACAAAGCAGTGTTTTCAGTTTGATTAGTATGATGTTACAAGTTGACAACAAAGGATTCAAAGAGTTTAAATCTGGGTGACATTTTATTCAAAAAACCTTCACTATGATTACACAGTGATTTTTTTCTGTCGACATTTGCCAGTATTAAATTTATGTTCATAATCTTTATGTAAGTAAAGATGTCCATCATAGGTGTCGCGCTTTCTTTATATAACTACAGATTATTGTCCTGTGTAAATGGGGAGTAAGAATAACTCAGGTGTGATCAGGTCCTTTTAAACAGCACTATATACTACAAGGGCTGTGGGGCTTGCCAAATGACACAATATGTGCTTTGGCAAGAGTGAGTTTAACGGACCGTCACTGTGCAAAGATGTGCTTCTTGGCCTCTTGCTTGAAATCAGACCATTTTTTAAATCCTGGAGATAGTGTGGTGGTGGCTTGTGCACGTGCATATGATTTCAGCATGAGGTCGGAGTATGTATAAGGAACAATCTGATGAAAAGACTGCATATGCATGTTTCCTGTTTTATATGTACACAGATTTCTACACCTGAATATAAAGAGTTTTATTCATTTGGCCCTTGGTGTATATACCTAAAATGACTTGTCAAAAACCCAAGCTCCATTTAACACAGGGGAATTAATGTTTCTATAATGTCCATATTCACTGGGATTCAATACATTACACAAAAGCAAAATCACAACTTATAGAAAGGGTCACCTTATTCTCAGTAGACTACAGCCTAGTTAATTTATAACCTCAATCAAACTTATGTGTCCAGGTGGTAAAAAAGGTTGCTATTGAAGCTCAGTAAACACTTTACACAACTGCTATGGTCTATGACCTCTCATGGGAAAAAGAAACTGTCACCAAAATTTAAATGTAAAACATTCAAATCAGTTGTATGATTAGGCACTTACAAGCTCTTGGTTTATTTTCCAGGGTCAAGGAAAGTACACAGACTAGAGGTCCCTTTATTTAGACAACATAATCTCTCATGTTCACGCCACAGTTTGAGGTGAAATCCCCTTGGTCACCTCCTCTCCTTTCCAATCATCACAGACTAATTACTCTCAGTCCTTTGCTACATACTGTATCATAAGTAGGCTTTCTGGAACAAAGCAATGTCTTTCACAAAATTCATGAGGTTGAATAACAAAATGTGTTATAACAGAAGAAAAATTGTTTAAAAAGTTTAACATGACTTGGCCAGAAGGGATAGACTGTCGGCTGGCTCAGTGGCTCAGTCAAAGCGCTGTCATACATATATCCTCTGTTAACCAAACAGGCAGCTGGGGGTCTTTCTTGTGTCAAGTTTTTATTTTCCCACGAGCCTGCAAGGATTTTATCACACAGTCCACACACTTGCAGTTAAGGTGAACTGGAAACTCGGAATTGCCAGCAGCATACTGGCAACATGTGGTTGAAGGTTGAGTAGTTGTGTAAAAAAAAGAACAGTCAAACAAATGAGAAAATGACATGAAGGGTACTTCATTCATGAACAGGCTTTGTTGAACATTTTAGAACACAATGTCCAGTGTTTTTTAAGACTGCAGCTGAAACATGATAACTATCAGCTTTGACAGTGCTGGAAAATTATTCCTGATCCTAGTGGTATAAATCTGGAATATGAGCCCATCTTTTCATTCTGCTAACGCTTTGGGGAGCTCGTTAGATCCATCAGATTATTTTTTTCTTGTCAATACAATGGATCCATTTTGAGAGCACGCACAAGAAACTGCAAAATATGGCTGTCGGCACATGCATTTGCTGCATGTTCGCATGGAAAGATCAATATCTTAAGTTATTGTAGATTTTAAATATGAATCCACTACAGTGGAACAAGTCAGGATAGCCTCATGATTTTCGGTTACTGTATGTTTAAATATAGACAATATATCTAATTAAATATGGTTTTCTTGCATGTTTGAAGGCGCTTTGGGGGCATTTTATGTCAGATTCAGTCTTAAATTGACTTTAAACAACCCAGATCTCTCCATTCACTGGGAAAGAGTTCACATAATTTTATTACACTAAATGGCTTGACTAAATGACAAAAAGGTCTTTGATTTTTTTTAAATCAAAACCAGGTAGCAGACGGGTTTAAAGCTCAGAATACAATCAAAAATGCACTGATTGTGCATTGGGCTGCATGGAAAACTTCAATTGTGATTATATTTAAATTCACGAGAAAACTGGCTAGTCAAATTTTACAAACATAGCTGGCACTGACTAGGTGTACTTTCCTGAGTTTCTTCCCACCACTTATAGATTTCAGTCTGATCTGTAACAGGTGTTACAGCATAAATTCTGATACAGCCTAATTTACACATTTTTCAGGAGCCATCTGAGTTATCAAGGGAATACAAGAAAAATTGGAAATCACAAGACTAAACCCAGACTGATATGTTTGCACTCAACTGTTACCATTCAGATATTACAGACTGGAATCCTGAATTTAAGCCGGTTTATATTAGACATGCACAAATGTTGGCAGTGCATCTGAACGAAAGAAAAAAAAAAAAAGTACTCATCCAAAATGTATATTTCATAACAAATAACAAATCCACTGGTCAGATGATATCTAACACAGTATGACCTTTCTTCACTCATTTCTGAAAGGCTCATTAATATGTAGCATGTTCAGTGGGTCTGAGGTGTAAGTTACTGATGAGGAAAGTCATACAAGTCAGCACTATTTTCCAGGGGCTGTATATAAGCTTCAATGCATGTCAAAACCTATTGTCCTGTTGACAAATGAATTCCACACAACTTTAGGCCAGAAGAGTTGGGATGTCGGGCTGCAAGGTGGCTCAGTATTTAGCGCCTTCAACTCAGTCAGGAAATCCTCAGTTGGAATCCAGCAGGCAGTCGGACGCCTTTCTGTGTGGAGTTTGCATTTTCTCCAAGGGCCTGCAAGGGGTTTCCCCCACAATCCAAAGACATGCAGGTCGAGGGAATAGGAAAGTGTAACTTATCTGCAGGTATGAATGGAGTGTTCCCCTGGCCCTGGCCAGTGTGAGCTGAAACAGTCTCCAGCACCCTGTGTCCCTGCACAGGAGCTGGTATACTGATAATAGATGAAGGTGTGTTAAGAGGCGACAACTTTGGAAATGAGTTCTTAGTGTTGACAGCATTCAGTACTAGGTTGTGGACTTTCTGATCTGACCACATTTCTTGTCTTTCAGTAGGAGATATGAAAGGGAAAGAATGTCATAACACAAAAATACATCATAGCCATACACTTCAACCACATGTCTTAGAAGATCCATCCATTTAAGGACTTGGGCCGAAATGACCAAATAACCCTTTACGACACTGCCTTGTCTTTGTTGATGTACATCATCATTGGTTGTTGTCTACTCTGGTGTATGAGGATGGCACCTTGAGTAACCTGTGCCATACCGTGCCTCCATTTTGGTAGAAGCAGTTTCAAAGACATACCCAATACAAAATAAAGAGGATACAAATTAAACTCTTGATTTCTTGCCTCATCCATATCGTCATTAACCACGTCATTCAAAGTTCCATGAGAGTTAAGTAAACAGATGAATAACACATGGGGGGAAGCAGGGCCACAAAGGAACACTTATCTGCATGTAAAGAAAATGAGGACGAGAGAGGAGGAAAAAAAAGTCAGCCCATTCTACAAGTCCAGGCAGGGCAAACCTGTATTTCAGTCAAGTCTCCATGTTGGGGTCAGTACTCTGATTCCTACCTCAACGTACAATGCCACTTGAATGCCACAATTGCTTTCTGCACTCTTTATGGTCTTCTCATTTGGTGAAAGCGGCAACCACAGCCCATAACAGCTCGTTGGTATTAGCCTTCATGCTCTCCCCCTCGGGCTCCAGTTCCAGCAGCTGCCGCACCCGCTTCATAGCCAGGTCATATTGGTCATCTAGCAGTGGGGCAAAGGCATTTTCCAGGACATCGGAGGAATGGGCTAAGAAGATGAGTGCAAGCAGGCGCTTGTCCATTCGATGAGGGTCATTTACCCACTTGTCCAGTACGGCCTCCTGGACCTTCTTGATAAGGCGCTGCTTGATGTTGTTGTTTGTCAGAGGATGTGTGGTCATATCAAACAGCAGAAAGTTCTGCTTCTCAGTGGTGAGGACGCCTTTTTCAACCAGGTTTTTTGCCAGCCGTTCACGGACGTTCCGCAGTTGATAATGAAGCTTCAGGGGGTTCCACGTCTCTCCTAAACACAAGGCAGTAAAACGAAAGACAATTAATGTCGTCACAGGAAAGAGACATGCTCATCTACATCTATAACAACAGGAAGAACCATGCCAGTACCATCTAAGACACTTAACACACTAGCTGTAGGACGGGATGTAAATGGCCCTACAGAGGGTATCCATTGGCATAATTCTATCTAGTGAGAAAATCTAGCGACAAAGTTGCCAAGTTGGCAACACTGGCGACTGTTCTTTGGATCAACCTGTTTGGCCAAGGCCCGCCCCCACCGCAAAAACATTGATTGAGTGGAATTTGCGCCTCTTTCAGATCCAGAGAACTGTATGTTAGATCTCTGGGCAACCCCCGTTTTTTTTTTTTTTTTTTTTGCAGTCACGCAGGTAGGCCGGAGATCCGGCACAGTGCCAGAATGCAATCAGCCCTGGGTTTTGTAGTAAAGCAAAAATAATCAACCATACAAAGTCTTCTGGCATTGTCACAGAGGTTCCACCTCTTTATGTTTCATTCAAACATCATACAGCATTAGTGACCAACATAAAACAAAGACTGATATTGCTTTTTCATGTGCAAAAAACTGCATCTCAGACAGGGCTACTGTGTCTAATCTTGCCTCAGTCTATTTGACTATACAGGACCAGTCATTAATCTTCAGGTTTTCTTCATATCCAATAGAAATGAAAAACTAGAAAGCACAAAACGGATTTCAGAATCTGGTTGAATTCATAGCATACCCAAACTCTTGTTTTGGTCTCAAAGAGATATAATGTATAGTAATATTACTGCTACAGTAGTATTTGTGACTCTGAGAAAACCAAAAACAATCCAGCTGCCTGAAGCAGCAGCCCTTACTAAAATACCACTTGGGAGGTTGCTGCTTAAAGCACGAGGAACCTTCAGTTTTTTGGCCCCTTTTGACAAAATCATCATTACAGTGCCTGCTGTTGTTAAGATCTTTGTTAGCATGTGCATTTGTTTGAAGCAAGTGCCAGAGTAGGTCTGACTTACCAGATGTAGACTGTTGGTATAGGGCCTGTCATTAGTTGCCTTTCTTTTGCCACCTCTGTGTACGGTTTGCAAAATCCCCTTTGCATGTGTGAAACAACAATGACAACCTCCAAGTTTAGCCAACACGCCAAAAATTACAAGTTACTTTAACACCAACCTGTTTTCTACACAAACCATAACCTTTTCATTTGGGGGGGGCATTTCAGTGGCAAGGTTCGTCCATCCCTTTATGACCACAGTGTACCCATCTACTGATGGCTACTTCCAGTAGGATAATGCACCATGTAACAAAGCTCAAATCACCTCAAACTGGTTTCTTGAACATGAAAATGAGTTCACTGAACTTCAGTGGCCTCCAAAGTCACCAGATCTCAATCCAATAGAGCACCTTTGGGAAGTGGTGGAATGGGAAATTCACATAATGGATGTGCAGCCAACAAATCTGTAGCAACTGCATGATACTATCATGTCGATATGGATCAAAATCTCAAAGGAATTTTTCCAACACCTTGTTGAAAGTATGCCACGAGAATTAAGGCAGTTCTGAAGGTAAAATAGGGACTAACATGGTACTAGCATGTTGTACCTAATAAAGTGGCCACTGAATGTATTACGGTGAGCCTACAAAACACTGTCACTCCAGTGTTTCCCCGATGCACAAATACGCACCCCCACTGCTAAAATTTGCTGCTGGAGAGGGGTGGGGAGGGCTGTGTTTTATCTTTATCATTAGATCATTTTGCAGTATGGACACTTCTTATCTTGATCAATACACACAAAGTGAGTAAAGCACACAAGTGGAACAAGAGAGGGCTCTTTGTAACTTTCAAAACTAACTTTATTTTGGAGTGTCACACACTTCTCTGTAAACAGAAACAAAGAGGACTCCATCTTGTAATTTAAGAAACTAAAGTTGTATTTTTCATACCTAGACCAATTCACACACACAAGTAAAGCACACAAATTAGGAAATTCTTTGTTTACCGGAATATGTCAGCTCAATAATTATAACAGCAAGCATCAGATAGATGTCAACATTGAAGCAAGCAATGCTGAACATGGAATCATATTTATCATTCTAGCAGAATCATAGGGGTCACACACGAGCCCCATCCTGAGAAAAATATACTGTATTTACTGATGTTCATATGTTACATGTCGCCACCAGGTTGAAGACACCAGATTCGTGTCTGCTCCATCACAGCTCCACCACAGCAGCAGAGCTGATAAGTTTTTAATCTAGTCTATATGTTAACACTAGGTCTGCTGCCATGTGCATCTGATCTGTCGCAGCTCCAGCAGTCCGGAGCTCTCCGGGGGGGGGGGTTAAGCAGAACTTTTGGCAGATGCTGGAGCTACAATGTAATAATTCAGCACAGAACAGGAAGTCACATACCAGAACAACAACAACAACATCTGGTTCATTTTCAAAATAAAAACACTCCGTGTTGACGCCAAAAAAAAATAAAAAAAATAAAAAATCTTCTAATCCTTCCATCGGGATGACTTGGTGATGTTGTGTGTCTAACACATACCTATAACTGCGGTCATGATTATGTAATTATCGAGGGAACACCACGGTCTTAGCCATGTGGTAGTGATGCGCTGTGCCAGACTCAAAACGCAACCAGTGGGGGTTGCTGGATGGCGCAGCAAAACTGGACAGGAGCCGGAACGCAGTGGACATACATCCAGTGGAATCGCAAAGTGAGACTTCTCGGCTAGGAGATTGCCATCCAAGCAACAGTGAGAAGCAGGTAAGGATTTTTGTTTACTACCTGAGCAAGACCCTCATCACCCCCTGTACACATACACAATTGTGGGTCAATGAAGTGGCTGAACTTACCACTGAGAAGCTCAATCCAGCTCTGCACAGTCTCTGGTGGTTGGGTGTCTTTGATGTGTTTTAGGGCTTCATCCAGAAGCACGTCACCTGTTGGGGCATCTGACTTACAAATCACCTGCAAATTTAATTTAGAATGACAGCAGCCGGTTACAAGCTGTAGTTACCAGAGGACAGTCACTGAAATAAATACCGAAATGACCAATCATCAAGACTCTGCTCACATCACTGATGGTCATTTACTGTTACATCAAACACTGAAAGTGCTGACAGTTAATTTGGATATTGTGTGTTTTGGAGTTCACTCACCAAATTTCAAGTATAACTTTAATTATAGATGGTGAACTTCTCAATCCTTTTCTTGGTTAATTGTTATAAACAGGATTTCTGCAGGTTTGAATGAGTCAAATTTAAGACTTTTTAAGACCATTTTGAACAAAATTTAAGACATTAAGTACGAAAAAGTAAGGAAAAGTGTTGTCCCAGAATTACTTTCAAAAATAACCAACTTTTTACATCCAAATCTGTTGCCAGCAATGATGTTCAAAATCCAAAGCAGCTCCACTTTCAACGTCAGAGTTGAGCTGAAGATGGTTTGAATGTTACTTGACTGTGAAACAGCAGTGGCGGCGCAGAGTTCGGGTCGAGCAGAACTAGTGTGACCTCGCTGGAGACTTTTAGAAGCTAACTGGTGTTTTTTCCGATTGTATGTGCAGCACCTGCGCTTTCACAACCCTGCAGGGTCTACACTGCACTTCAAATTTATTATTAGGTACAGCTTTTAACCAACTGAATTCTGGTTGTTCAAGACAACGCAGAATTTTCGCAGAATCCAATCTTTAAATGTTTTGTTTTATCAAACACTGTTCAAAACCAATATAGGTAACAATAACTTAGAAGAGAGAAAAGGGGAACATCCTCATATTGTAGAAGCTACAACATGAGGTTGCAGGGCTTTTGGATGCTAGATTTAAATAGAAAATTTAATTTTGTATTGAACAGTGAACATTATGAGAATAAACATAAAACTACTTTATCCCAAAACCAATGCCCACATTCACTTATATTCACTTATACTTCACTTGTAATAATGAATGACCATTTTAAGAGTTTACGTGTCTAAAGGTACTATAAGGTTTTTGGGAGGTGGGCCTGCCTTTAGCAAATAGCTGTGCAGTTACTTTACAAGTTGATGCCCCACCCAATATTAGTTAAAGTAATAATAATAACAGTAGTCTGACACAGTTGGAAAAAATGCTTCTCTGGACTGTTTATGTAGCAAAAGCATACAAAGAAATGTATATAATACCTTCCTGGCCAGCAGACCTTTCCTCCTCATGCCGCAAGCCTCCAGCTGCAGGCGTCCTCGCAGGGCCAGTTCAATCAGCATGCACCCTCGCAGCCCCGATGAAATGCAGTCATTCCAGAATGAGGTGTAACCCTGTATCATAGAAACACATAAGAGAATCCTAGTTTGTCAAGAAGCAAGCATTTAAAAGCAAGCAATTAAAAACAGTCTCATATACAATGTACTAAATAGGGGCCTCAGTGGGCCCAGACTGACCAATGACCACTGTCATTTACATTTTCAAATTCTTCTTTACAAAAAGACAGGAGTATTTTACAGTGACAGCTGCCTATTACTGGCTTTTTGCAGGTTAGGGTTAAGCAAGTTCAAATGATAGTCACCGAAAAACAAGATTACACATTTTTAACAAGGACCAATAAATCCATTAACAATATCTGGCAATGTTAGTCAGCTGTCCGCTGACCATCTTCATGCTCAAAGAATAAGTGCATCAGCAAGGGACTGTTAACTGTTCCATATTTTAATTGTTTCCTTTTCTTCTGACTCATGCCAAACTCTGAAGAATCCGGGCTGTCGTCCTACCTCTGCTCAGGCATCTTAAAGCTGGTAGATTATGGGGCTGCTTTGTCTACTTTATACCTCTACTTACTACATTACAGACTGCCTGGCCCAAAAAAAAAAGAAAAAAAGGGTTACACAGGCTTATATTATATCATTGGACCACCTATAGATTTGATTATTGCACGCATTCGCAGTGGAATTGTTTTGATAAGCTTCTGCAAAGTCACAAGATTTATTTCTGTCCATTGTTGCATACATTTTTCACCAAGATCTTGTATTGACAATGAGAGAGTTGGACCACTGCACAAAGCCTTCTCCAGCACAACCCAAAGATTCTCAATGGGGTTAAGGTCTGGAATCTGTGGTGGCCAATCCATGTGTGAAAATTGTGTGAAATTTTTTAAAACAACTAGTGCGTTGCCTGTAGGAAGTATGTATTCCTATAGCAAAGTGGGAGGTTAAGTAGCTTTTTCATGGATGGCCAAATGAGGCTGTTTGATGGTGGAATGTCAGGGATATTTAGGTTTGTTGTGAAATTCAATATTCCAGGGTATAATTGGCAGTCTGACTTTTTAAAAAGATTTACCATTATATTTCATGATTGGTAAATCATTTATGAAATAATTTATTGGTATCATTGTGGTCCAATCAAAGCCGACGTTGCACACACTTAAACCACACAGCAGCCATGTTGAAAATCTCTGGTCAGTCTGATCCTGATCTTCAGAGATATTTGAGGCACACACAGACAGACAGACCGACAGAGATTTCTTGCTTTTATAGAGAGATGAATCCTGGCATTGTAATCTTGGAATATCCATTGATAGAAATAAAGGTGTGGAAATGCTCTTACTTTCACTATCAAACATAGCCCTCATTTCTACTGTTGTTTTTCTACGATTTGATCTCACCAAACGTTTAAGTGATCGCCGATCACAATCAATCAGGACTTTTTTCCAACCACATTTCTTCCTCGAAGATGATGGTTCCCCTCTATCCTTCCAGTTTTTTAATAATGCATTGGACAGTTCTTATCCCAATTTTAGTATTTTCTGCAATCTCCTTAGATGGTTGTGGAAAAGATGTTAGTCTTTTCCACAACCACGGGATGTGTCATTTGACATTGTTGTTTAAGAAATGAGAAGCTACTCATTGCATCAGTTGGTGTTAAATAACTTGTTGCCAGCTTAAAAGATAATCACCCATGCAGTAACTATACAATAGGAGGCTCTTACCTATTTGCTTAGTTTAATCCAGGTGATGACTTTTTTGGCCATTCAGTGTAAAAAGACAAATACTGGATGTCACTGAAAGTATTTTATAACTTCAGTTACTAGCTACTTTGCAGATTCAGATTAATGTAAACTTACAATCAATGAATACATTTTTGTACCGTTAGATCCAACAGTATAAAAAGTTATCAGCTGAATACTTGTTGTAATATTAAAAGTGATGAACATACCGTAAATTAACAAATAATAGCTGGGTTTCAGTTAACCGCAGGGTCCCCTTTGAACGCCGGGTGCAGGTGTATATTTTGGTAAATAATGATCAGGGCGATGTGAAACAAATGTATGCCACCATGAGTGACGGCAGAGGTGAGGAGTTTGCCGCGAGTGCACTTTCAGAAGACGTACAACTATTGAATTAAAAAGGGCATGTTACCATGCCATTTTAAGAGTACACTTTTATGCAATATAATATCTGACCATTGTTCGCAATATACCACACATTGTCAAATTTAAAACATTTATCATCAACATAATGTAACAATAACATATCTTCAGTCAATTGGAAACTTAAAATAACCTGCCATCTAGTTTCTGCAGAGCTTGCAAACTGTGGCTTTTTTGTCGACAACGTGAACATTGTTAACATAACTCACTGGAAATCCAAAATACTTCAGTGCAAGAGGAGAGGGTTCAAGTTTCCGTCGATGGGTCTCCTGCTAACCCCCTTTCAGGAATAGGGCGGTGTGTGAGGTGTGTCTATGTAAGGTGCGTAAGGTGTGAGTTGGCGATCGAGAGTGAGGGAGCGTGCGTATGTGTGGACAGTGAATGAATGGGAGAGGAAGGAGAAGCGAAAGGAGTAGCAGGAGTAGCGACAGCAACAAAGTGTACAGTATAGGCTGCAGTTTGGCTGTGAATAAAGGTGACGGGTAGATACAGCAAAGCTCCCTGGTATTATTTCCTGACCAGCTAGACACGTGAAAGGAGGTTCAACCCTAACACAAACTTCGGCCCTGGAGGAAATCATCTCCCCTGTGCTTCCCGACCACAGTCCAGGAGTCGAACATGAATGGTGTAACACTATGCCATTGTTTGGCTGGCTGTAGCTAATAGCTACGGGTTTAGCTAGCAGCTAAGTTAGAGGAGGGTGATTCACAGCACTTCAACGTGTGTGTTTTTTTGCGCTTGGCAAGCTGACCAGATGTAACGTAGGGGCGTGGCAGCATCGACAAGTCCATTTTTTAATTCGAAGTCCCCGAATACCGAACAACTCACCGTTCTGCCACATTCAGAAGTATTCTGATGACACAGCCATTGTGGCATGTGTGAGGATGGGACAGGAGGCGGAGTACAGGGACCTTGCAGGAGCCTTCAGCAGCTGGTGTGATTGGAAAGGCCTCATTCTTAACATCAAGAATACCAAGGAGACGGTCATGGACTTTTGCAGGTCTAAGCCACCACTGCAGCGGGTCAACATCAGGGGCGAGGACATAAAGGTGGTGCAGTCCTACAGGTACTTGGGGGTGCACCTGCACAGCAAGCTCGTCTGGTCTGATGCGGCCTACAGGAAGGGCCAGAGCAGGCTCTTCTTCTTGAGGAAGCTCAGGTCCTTTGATGTCTGTGGGGAGATGCTGCACATGTTCTACCAGTCGGTGGTGGCAAGAAGGCTAGATAAGCTGATCCAGAAAGCAGGCTCAGTGCTGGGAAGGTGCCTAGACTCACTGGGGGTCGTGGTGGAGAGGAGGATGTGGATCAAGTTGTCTGACATCATGGACAATACCAACTTTTTATGGTGTATGTATTATGTGTACTGTGAGCTATGGGATACATAGAATTTCTCTGAGGGGATGAATAAAGTATCTATCTATCTATCTATCTATCTATCTATCTATCTATCTATCTATCTATCTATCTATCTATCTATCTATCTATCTCCTGACATATACAGTAGTGTCATGATGATGTTATTTTCAATATCTTGTCTTGGCCGACAGGAAAGTAGCCTAGACTGTGGCTATCATCTCTCTACAAAAGCAAGGAATCTCTGTCTGTCTGTGTGTGTGTGTGCCTCAGATATCTCTGCAGATCAGGATCAGACTGATCTGAGAGCTTAAACATGGCTGCTGCATGGTTCAAGGGTGTGCAACGTTGCATTTGTTTGGACTACAACGATACTGTTAATAAATTATTTGGAAAATGCTATACGAATTCCACTAGCACTGTCAACCATAGCCACCATAGTCACGTGCGCACCAGAGCCAATCACTGCAGAGCTCACTTCCATGACGTACCTTAACCTACCTATACCTTAACCTTAACCTACCTATACCTTAACCAGGTATGTCTATGGATAAAGCAGACACAATTAGGCCATGGCCACAGGTCTCAGCTGCTATACCCAAAATATGAAGTCAAAAGACTAAAAAAAAAAGATTTTTCACAATTTTTTTTCTAAAGGCATGTCTGTACGTTTTGCTTGGGACTTTTGGTTTCCAAGAGCGCCTACTGAGATTCAAAGGCTTCGAAACATAATCTTCATCTCAAATGAAAGTTAAGACCCTGGGGTTTCTTGCTTGTTTCTTGATTAGATGCTGCTCATTCTTGGATAGAATGACAGAGGCATAATCATTGAAAACAACATCTTCACCATTCCGCCTACAGGATTTTGATAAGAAAAAGCCAAAGTGAACTTGGAAAAAAGTTTTATATAAATAGTAGAAAAATAGTTGAAAAACTTAGCAATTCAAACAGAACATTCTTGCTTCTTGGGGTAGAGGGCTCTTTCTAATGTTGTGTCATGGTGAGTTTAGAAGGCCTAACCCTAGTCACAGCCGAATGTTTTCAAGACGCTAAATGACAGGGAATTATTAAAACAATGTCGGATGGACTGCAAAGGGATTTAAGTTGTGGTTGAGTTGGTGAGGAACGCAATAACGTCCCCAGCCAACCTAAACAATCCAATAATGCCAGAGATAAAATGTTTGGCAACACTCCGGTATTTAGCTACAGGGAAAATGCAGCTCTTCACACGGGACTAGTATTACCTGGGGACCTCAAGTGATTTAGAAATTATCCCACCACGTCTGTGTTTCGTGCGGCCCATTTGCACAGGATAAGCGAAATCTGTGTTTTAACTCGAATTTACTTGATTGCGGTTGACCGCGCCGGAGCCCTTGCTGGAGCAGCACAACAGTTAGATATGGATATTTTTAATATAATAACTGGTGAGCCTGTTGAAAGGTGGAAAAATGTTCCTTACCGCATGCTGCCATGCATGTAATCCATCTAATCATCTTTTGAGATTTCACTCTTCTGATGAGCCTCCTGAATTTACACCCACAATGCTGTCAAAACTTTCATTTATAATTCCCAACGCAGCCTCCATAATTCTTGACTGGGAAAAGGCAGAAAAAAAGGTGTGGAAAACACTAAAAACCTTAAGAAACAACAAAAAACGACCCCAAATAACAGAGATGCCAATTCGCACAGGACTATTATTATCACATGACTTCTGTGTTTGGCGAAATATGTTAGGTAATTTGCGGTGGAATTTTACTTTACAAATTAAGGACATGGTAGATTCACACAGGATTAAGACTCCTACATAAAAACATTTTGTCTGATTTAGGAGTACTCCTAACTTTAAGATAAAAGTCTTTGTGAAAACGGGCCCTGACACTTAGCAAACTATTAGCAAAGTTTTTACAAAGTTTTGGAGCTCCCCCTCTTAGTGAAGGGCCTTCCTATGTTGAAATCCTAACAGGTTAAGAAACAAGCGGATTTATACCTGCAGCGGCGCGATCTGGACCAGGATTTTTTTTTTTTTTTAATTTTTAAGTATGTCAAAATGAAAAAAAAAAATAACAGTACAGTCGCACGTAAGGTTGTGCTGAAAATAATGAGTTTTTAAGGTGAAATATAATGGTATGATCAAAAGTAGTCAAAAACAGCCAATAACATCCCTGACGTCCCACCTTCAAACACAAACTCATTTCGCCATCCATGAAAAAGCTACTCCTCCCACTTCTCAATAGGAATACATGCTTCTGATTCCGATTAATGTGAGCTGCATTCCACTACTTAAACAACTAGCAATGCTGCGATCATGCCGTGCTGTGCATGTTCTGTGTGAGTTTAGAAATGAAAGACCAGGCAACACCCGTTTCATCACCTCACTGGGTCAGTTTGTAGGTGAAGGGGTTGTTACTTCTTAGATGAAAATGCAAAAATGCTGGTTAGGTGTACTCAGATATACACTGTAATGACGTGTAGCCCCTATCTCTGAAGTACTGTTGTTTTTGGCAGCCTGTTTTAATTCAAGTTTTAGTCTAGTCTTTGTGTAAAACTGTCAATTCAGTTTTTATTAGTTTTAGTCATGTTTATACTCTTTTTAGTCTAGTCAAGTTTCAGTGGACTAAAAGTCTGAACATTTTAGTCTTATTTTAGTCATAATGATCCATGACTATTTTCGTCTAGTTTTTGTAAGACGAAAATTGATAACATTTTAGTCTAGTTTTAGTCAATGAAAATTGTAGTAAAGTCTCTTTTTTGTGATGCAATTTTTATCTGTGTACTTGTCTTGCATTTGCTATGTCGTACCCTTCTCCCCTCATAGGCCAGTGGTAACAGCAGTGCACACACACCTCATGTTTTATTCATTATTCTTTTTTCTATCTATTTTCGTTTTTGTTTGTATTTTTTATGTGTTCTTTGTTTTGTTTTCACATACACATACACACATACACAGACACACGGCTGGCCGACTGTTAGGTTCATGGAGAAGCGTCCATCCTCCTGTCTGTCCTCCCAACCGTCCTACCGACTCTTCCTCACATTTCTACCCTAAAAACAGCAGGTCTTTAACTCACCAAGTGATGAAAATAAATCAGCCCTCCAGACCGAGACTTCGGTGAACTTTCCCCCAGAAACCAGCCTCTGTCCCCGCAAGCGAGTCCAGTTTGCTGATGACGATCATGTAATCACATAATTTAGGGCAAAAAACTTAACTTTGTCACTTTCCAGGATGTTTGGTGGGTCAGTATCTCAATCACTACACATTATGACAGCATCCATATGATTATAAACTGTCTGCGGGTTTAGACTGACAGGGGACACCGGAGGGAACACCGAACCCATCGGTCGCTTTCTTTGTGCCAGACTTAACTCTGTGTCTTGAGTTATCGTTAACATTAAGCCACAGCAGCTGCATCTTCTTAATAATGCCACACGGGTGGGGACTGAGGAAGAGACAGAACAGAAAACAGCAAAATAATAATAATAGCGAGACGAAATAACATTACATTTCGTCTCATCTTGGTCAATGAAAATGAAGAGATACTTTAGCAGAGTTTTTATTTTGTAAAACACATTTAGTCCCGTTTTTATTTGTCAACAACACTGCATTATATATTTGATCATAGTTTTCATCACACGACCACCATATACGTTGCGTCTCGTCTCCGTCGCGTGATAAAGGTTCATTGACGACGATATTTAGCCATAATTTTTGTTAACGAAAGCAACACTGCTCTGAAGCACTGTATCTGTGCTGTATGTATGCTTGAAATGTGTCTGTCAAAATTCAAAACAGAGGAATTCATACAAAAATGTTCAGGGATTGAGTGGCTGCACAGTGTGCACAGAATGTTTTTCACTGTGTTGTCTCCCAAGCCACTCTGCTAATAGCAGTGTGTGTCACACTGCAAGTGACTCAAAAGAGGCTTTGAAATCCAACATGAGTGGCCAGTGTCCAGACTAAGATGCATCTTTAGAAATCCAATTTGAATTAAAGCTGCGAGCAGCGTTGGTCGGGCCCTCGCAGTCCACGCACCTCGGGGCATGCTGCCGTCAGGGCTTCTGCACGCAACGCCTTGAAGAAGGTGTTTCTGTATAATTTGGTGGCCTGCTCCCGCTGGTATGAAGTAATGTACGCTGAAGTCAAAAATAGTGCGTGTACTGCTGCATGATTCCCCACACAAAGACTGAGTTGATGGTCCGCTTCTGGAGCTGGCTGACAAAAATGTCCACATGAGGCATAATGCAAAGAAATAGTTTCGGGAAGAAGCTGAAAGTATCATCGTCCAGTAGCTGAAGAGAAATGTTTCTCCAGTTCTTCCAGCTGCTCTACACTGTAGCGATGATGTCAGGCACTCTAGCTCACGCAATACACACCCATTATAAAATCACAAGATAGCCTAAAAAATCCTTGAAACTAAAACTGTGATGATTTGAAAACCGTTAAAGATTGTTAGAAACTGAATACATGCCCAATAGTTCAAGGTCTTCTGACTCTTTAAAATGTGGAATAGTATCTGTAGCTCAAAGCAAGAAGCACAACAAGAGGTTGAAAGGCGATGAGTTTTGAAGAGGATTTTAAGATTTTCCCATTTACTTTCCATTCAAACTAATTAGACTGCGACCAAATCGCCACCTATTGGCCGATCTGCACCAAATTTTACACAAAGCCTCATCAGTCCATTGCACACAATTTTCAACATTTACATGATAATCAGAAAGTATTTTGTTAAGATGTACATGATTGTCTGCTTTCTAGACAATTTGCAGGAATTTGTTGTTTTATATTTTGGCTGTTTTATGGACTGTCAAAATTCTTTTAATAACTTTTTGTCGGGAGGGTCCATAGATGCTTCACGCAAAATTTAGTGCAAATTGGTCAAATCGCCTAGGAGGAGTTCGAAAAAGTAGGTTTTGCATTTGTCCCAATTTTGCGAACAAAAAGTTAGCGCAAAAGTGGGCGTGGCCTACAACAAATAATTCAGCTGAATGCAGGGAATAAGTAGATATAAGGTTTAACAATGTGTGACACATTATGTGTGAGTTATGGGCCAAAAACGCTTTCACATAAAAAATAGCGCCACCTGCTGGTCATTTTTGGTGTGTAAGTTGCAGGGGCTAGTCTATACCAAACCTATGAATTTCATTTCCACAAGTGTTATGGTGTGGGCACAGGGCCAAATATAAAATTAAACTGGCACCAGAGCGCCACCTAGTGGCCGATTGATAAGCATTTTGTGAGATATGCTCAAGAGGCCAGTGGCAATAAGTATACCAAGTTTGGTGTCAATCCGCCAAACCGATGTGGAGATATAAACTATTTGAATTTAAAGAGCGCCACCTTGTGGTCATCGCCTACACTTTTGCAAACATCCTCAGGAACTCATGTCAAAGTATTATCTTAGGTCTCATGTCATTTGGACACACCATTGTGGAGATATTTAACACTTCCTGTTTGGGAGGAAATCTGCAGGAAGTTGTTATTTAATATCTTGAGTATTGTTTGGCCTATCAAAATTCTTTTAATAACTTTTTGTCAGGAGGGTCCACAGATGCTCTATGCCAAGTTTCGTGCAAATCGGTTAAATTGCCTGGGACGAGTTCGAAAAAGTATGTTTTGCATTTGTCGCAATTTTGCGAACTGAAAGTTAGCTCGAAAGTGGGCGTGGCCTGCACCAAATAATTCAGCTGGATGCAGGGAACATGGAGATATAAGGTTTATCAATGTGTGACACATTATGTGTGAGTTATGGGCCAAAAACTCTTCAAGTGAAAAATAGCGCCACCTGCTGGTCATTTTTGGTGTGTAAGTTGCAGGGGCCAGTCTATACCAGCTCTATGAATTTCATTTCCATAAGTGTTATGGTGTGGGCACAGGGCCAAATATAAAATTAAACTGGCACCAGAGCGCCACCTAGTGGCCGATTGATAAGTCCTTTGTCAGATATCCTCAAGGGGGCAGTGGCAATGACTATACCAAGTTTGGTGTCAATCCGCCCAAGCGATGTGGAGATATAAACTATATGAATTTAAAGGGCGCCACCTTGTGGTCATCGCCTAGACTTTTGGACACATGCTCATTAAGTCATGTCAAAGTATAATCTTAAGTTCCATGTCATTTGGACACACCGTTGTGGAGATATCCAACACTTCCTGTTTGGCAGGAAATCTGCAGGAAGTTGTTATTTAATAACGTGAGTATTGTTTGGCCTATCAAAATTCTTTTAATAACTTCTTGTCAGGAGGGTCCACAGATGCTGTGTGCCAAGTTTCGTGCAAATCGGTGAAATCGCCTGGGAGGAGTTCGAAAAAAAACGGAGGCGGAAATGGGCGTGGCCTATACCACGAGACTCAGCCCACTTCACTGAACGCGGGGATATAAGGTTTTTGAATGTGCGACAAAGTATATGGGAGTTATTAGCCAAAACGCGCTGTGCTTAATAACAGCGCCACCTAGTGGTGGAAATTCAGGACGACAATAGATTATAAAATTTTTCGCCGGGTGGGACTTATATTCCAAGTTTGGTGAGTTTTGGGGTATGTTCAGGTAGTCAAAAATGCAATCATTTCGTCCGAATAAAAAAAAAAAAAAAAAAAAAAAAAAAAGAATCCCTTGAAATACAATAGGGTCCTCGCAGGGGTTCCCTGCTCGGGCCCTAATTAAAGCTGCGAGCAGCGTTGGTCGGGCCCTCGCAGTCCACGCACCTCGGGGCATGCTGCCGTCAGGGCTTCCGCACGCAACGCCTTGAAGAAGCTGTTTCTGTATAATTTGGTGGCCTGCTCCCGCTGGTATGAAGTAATGTACGCTGAAGTCAAAAATAGTGCGTGTACTGCTGCCTGATTCCCCACACAAAGACTGAGTTGATGGTCCGCTTCTGGAGCTGGCTGACGAAAATGTCCACATGAGGCATAATGCAAAGAAATAGTTTCGGGAAGAAGCTGAAAGTATCATCGTCCAGTAGCTGAAGAGAAATGTTTCTCCAGTTCTTCCAGCTGCTCTACACTGTAGCGATGATGTCAGGCACTCTAGCTCACGCAATACACACCCATTATAAAATCACAAGATAGCCTAAAAAATCCTTGAAACTAAAACTGTGATGATTTGAAAACCGTTAAAGATTGTTAGAAACTGAATACATGCCCAATAGTTCAAGGTCTTCTGACTCTTTAAAATGTGGAATAGTATCTGTAGCTCAAAGCAAGAAGCATAGGTTGAGCTCAACATTCTCTGTTAGGCAGATTCCCAGTCCTGTTTTGAACCTACCCATCAAGATTTGTGATGATAAGACAAAGGGTGTGGGAGTTATGGCCAATCATTTCTAAGCCCCACCCATTGCAAAAATACATGGGTCCCTGGTGCCCATGTTTTTTGGCCAATCTGGCTCATTTATAATAGAAATTCGTCTTTTCATCCCCCAAAGCTGTATACCAAATTTGGTGTTGAGAGAGTCAGCCTTTCAAAAGTTCTATTCATTTAGCTGTTTTTGTTGTTATGAAAATTAGCAAAAAATCTGTAAGAGCGGCTTTCATGGTGCAAGAGACTTTTTTGTAGAGGAATATCAGGAGGACATGTATGAAAATTTTCAAGTCAATAGCACTTATGGCTTTGTGGGAAAAGCCTTTTGAAGTTCACACCCTATGTTATAGCGCCCCATCAGACAGATTGGGATCAAATTTTTGAAGCAGCATTTGTAAGTCATAGATACTCAATGCACCAAGTTTCATGTCTCTGGGTCCTTCCAGCTCGCCATAAATTAATAAAAGGCAAACAATGATGGTTAATGATGATGATGAAGATGTTGATGAACAGGCCACACCCACTTTCACCTATCAACATGGCACTCCCGATATTAGTTATTACTCACCCCTAGAGCATGCATACCAAATTTGGTGAAATTCCGTCCAATGGACTTTGAGATATGCATGTGTAGCATTTATTGCGCCCCCTATAGGTTGAGCTCAACATGCTTTGGTATGCAGATTCCCGGTACAGTGGTCACCCACCAAGTTTTGTGATGATAGGGCAAAGGGTGTGGGAGTTATGGCCAATCATTTCTAAGCCCTGCCTATTGCAAAAATACATTGGTCCGTGGTGGCCATGTTTTTTGACCAATCTGGCTCATTTATAGTAGAAATGTGTCCTTTCATCCCCGAAGCCGTATGCCAAATTTGGTGCTGATAGAGTCAATCTTTCAAAAGTTCTATTCATTTTACTATTTTTCACATTATGCTAATTAGCAAAAAATCTAAGTAGGCAGAGCTATATGGTCCAGGGGCTTTTTTGTAGAGCACATGGAGCTGGACTTGTGTGTCCAATTTCAAGTCAATCAGGCTTACGGTGTGAGGGTGTGGCCTTCCCAAAAATGAATTTTCAAGCCTTAATTACATCGCCATCATCTGGCTGACTGGGCTCATAATTCAATAAAAGTTGATGCTCATCATTTCCAATCACTGGGCAAAGTTTCAAGTTTCTGGCCCATTCCAGCTCACGTGAATTTGAGCTCAAGCGGCAAACAACAAATAATAATAATCTCTATAAAAGCAAGGAATCTGTGTGTGTGTGTGTGTGTGTGTGTGTGTGTGTGTGTGTGTGTGTGTGTGTGTGTGTGTATGTTCGTGTTCCTCAAATATCTCTGCGGATCAGGATCAGACTGACCCGAGAGTTTCAACAGATTTGTTTGGACTGCAATGATACCGTTAATAAATCATTTTATAAATGCTTTACAAATTCTGCGAGCATTGTCCACTGGAGCCACCACAGTCACATGCACACCAGAGCCAATCACTGCAGAGCTCACTTCCACGACATACCTTAAGAAACAAGCGGATTTAGACCTGCAGAGGCACAAGCTGGCCTGTGATTTTGCTGGCGGTTCGGTCCCGTTTTGTGCATCTAGACTGACTATTGTGGATTAATGAGACTAAACGAGTCTGGACCGAGTCTGTTCGGGTTTGAGGAGATCCATGTGGACAACAAAGTGGAATCGGAATCTCGGACGCACCGGCAGGTCCAAAACCGGACTTAGGGTAAACAATGTCTACCATGCTTTATCGTGAACATTGCCGTTAGGTTTGTTTTATGTCTGGTGCAGGAAGAAATGGTAAAAACAGGCTTTTGTCACGAGAGCAGCACGTTTGATTGTTGAGGAATGGGAAGTTGTGGGAAGGACAGAGGCGGATGAATGACAGGCAATGACCGTCGGTGTAGAGACAGCCAGCAATATTGAGAGTTGAGAGATTTGTGACACATAGCGTGTTAGGAGTGTGTAGTTAGTGTGTTATGTGTGTTTGGTGTAGTGTGTTCACTGTGTAGTTCAGTCGTTTTTTTGTTTATTGAGTCAAAACAATGAGGAGACTGCTAAATGTGGAGCAGGCAGTGCAGCTCTTCATTCAGCTGGAGGGAGCTAAGGCTGACCTGAGCATTGCCTGCATTTAAATGTTAATAGTTACATATAACTTTGTACATTTTTAAAATGTATGCACATATTTAGCAAACCACAATTTGTATTTGCATTTTAAGTAATAAAAAATGGTTTGTTAAACATATTTGTGGTTTTTAACACAAAAAATATGTAACTTTTTCTACTTGGATTTTATGTTTTTTTTTTTGTGATTTTAGGTCTATCGTGTTAATACAATAGTATATAGTTTTGAAGGTGAAATATAATGGCAAAATCAAAAATAGTCAAAAACGGCCAAGTATACCCTGGAATATCGGATTTCACAACAAACCTAAATATTCCCGATGTCCCACCTTCAAACCGCTTCGGGGTAAACCGGCACAATTTTCATATCAGTAGTGCATCGGAATTAAAATTTAAATGAGTAATTAAGTATGTTGGCAGATTGTCCCAGTCTGTCCCAGACGATTTAGAGAATATTAACAGATAAAAGTTTAGGCTAGCACCCTGGATAATGATAGCAACACATGCAACAGGCTGATAAAAGTAAATTCTGTTACTTAATCCTATGCTGTCAATTTATACTAGCGGCGAGGTTAATGTTTAGGGAGTGTGATAGTAGTTAAACATCAATTTAATATCATTAAGGCTGCAGAGTTATGGGTGAAGCTTATGATATGAGAACATTGATTATGAACTGCTAACTCATAATGTCTCTCTCTCAGAAATGTTTTGAAAAATAGCCCATTAAATGATAGACTATGGTGAATTTTATGTAAATAAATGGACAACATTCAGACATGAGATAAACAAACCCAATATGAGCTAATATTACAGTAGCACCACCTCCCAAAAGGCTTTCCAACGCTACCGACCTCTTCTATTAAGGCTGGGTACTGTCAACAACCTCACGATTCGATTTTGATTATTTAGGTCACAATTCAATATCGATTCAGTAATAAGTAGTTATAAACAAATAATTCATTAGAATACCTGTTGATAATTTTTAAATTCAAAAAAGTAATCTTAAATTATAAATCTTTCCTCTAGGAAGTTCTACATCAAAATGTAAACAAAGAGAAGTGTATGTTAGATCTCTCTGCAAAACCACTTTTTTTTCTTTTTTGCAGTCATGCCAGATGGTATGCCAGAGATCCGGCATGACGCTGGAATGCAATCAGCCCTGCAAAATGAATGCAATGTTTTTCAAGCAGTCATACTAAACAACTGTCCCTAACAGGTGATATCATGTGGAGCGTCAGTGAAGCTGCAGGCCAGGAGTACTGAGAGGACCACAGTGCGACCGAAAACACAGTAAGGTGGGTCAGGCTTAATGAATCATACTTAATGGCTATTACCTTGCAATATTATTAAAGGAATCATACTACACATAACTATTACTATCAGTCATTATTTGATACACCTGTGCAACATCATGCAGTGCAGTACAACAGTTGTGCCATAAACAATGGAACAGTGATGTTTGCTGGATACAAGTAGGTGGAGAGGCAGTGATGTTGGCTTCGTCCTGAAACACTTTCAGCTGTTCTGGTGTTGCTTGATGTTGAACCTAGGCCACTGTTCTTTTTCACCATCTTGGTCTGGTTCTTGCTTCCAAGATGGCCATCTTTTAAGTGTTGTTTTTTCCTGTCAATTTTTGTTTCTTTTTTGCTGCAATCCGCAACCTCAACCTAATAAATCTCCTAATGATCTTTTCTTCTACTCCACAGCATGACGGAAGCCTGCTGGAGAGTGCCAGAGCTTCCTTCTCCAACACATCCACTGCACTGGGAAGCTCCATGAGGGAGGAACCAGTCCTAAGCAGTTCCTCGATGTGGTGAATGACATCATAGGCTTCTTGGGAGGGGTGGCAACTTAACTTCTTGGTTTTAGCATTGTTTTTCTTATTCTGTGTTCCCTGTTCTTTATTCAAAAATCTTAAACATACCAGCTGTGTGGTATTTGAAAGTGTGCAGAAGTGCAAATGCATTGTTTGAATATGATTACCTCACATATTTTGCTGTCACACTCTTTGTAGGTGGTTAAATTGCTCCTTCTGACTTTAGCCACCCATGCTTTTCTCCTGTCTCTGTCTTTGGGGAAGCCATACATGTGCACGCCTTTCTCGAGCGACTGGAGCATGCCCATGCAGCACAGCACACCATGCTGAAGACTGTATTCAAGGACAACATAGCAGAAAGGATACAAACAGCTTGACATGCTGATCTGTTTGACTTCTTTAGATACTGTTAGATACTACCAAGGAATTCATTGTGGTATTAAGTGCATTATGTATCAATGAGTAGAGTAAATTTGGGATAAGTAGCAATAGTTAACAAGTAGTGATAGAGTTCCATTTACTGGCGATGAATTCAAATCAAAATTTAATTTGCCACTGATTTTTCCCATTTCCTATCAGAACACAGTTATCATCATCTGATATCATATTATCATCACCATAATGCTGTTGTGAGTCAAATTTAATGTGACTTGCTGATTTTTTCTCACCCTCAAAAACTGCTGTTCAAACAAATTTCAGACTAAATGGACACAGCAAGTCTTCACAAAGACATTAATTAATAGACATTTGAATGAACATATTTATTGATTACATTATTTTGGTCAGACAAGTTGTTCAGTGGTACTTATTGTGCAGTCAATTGGCAAATCATGTTAGTCACCTGTTTAGTTGGGGAGCCAAAAGTCTCAAAAATGGGTTGAACCTGACATGGTCTTCCATACTTTTTATTTGTGTTTTTTCTTTTACTTCGACCCTAACAACGAATAATTGGAGGGTTCGCTCTGCCGGAAATATTGTGAAAAAAAAGTGTCCATTTTAGTGTTTGCACCCTATATTTTTAAAAAATGTGAAAAAATTTTTTTCCTCAATTCCTCAGTGGGTTGGATAGGCTGTCAATAAATGCATTCCAGATACAGGTATTTTCTCACTTTTTTTCCCAATATTTTCATCTTTAATTCCACAGAAAAAAAAGAAGAATCCAACCAAAATCAATGGATTTGTGGAGATTTCACTACTAGTTGGTGATCGACAGGCTCAGATCCTCAGTAGAATTTTAGACATATTATTCTATTTGCCAGCCCATAGAGCTCCATTGTGAACCTAGAAATTGAGTACACCAAAGTTTTAAGTTAGAAATGTACAGTATGGGTCCCCAGCCTTAAGAAACTGATGGATGCTAATTTGCATATGTTTGGCAATTTGTGTAATTAGCATTATTAGCATTAATCACCAATATGGGCAATATTTCAGCAACTGCTTGGCCGATTTGGACAATATTGGCATGGTTTTGGGGGTTATTGAGGATGCTGAATCCGTTTCTGACATTCTCAAAATTGGAAATGGCAGTTTAAACCAAAAGTGATAATCAATCGATAATCCTTATCGGTACCGATACTTATCGATACTACAACATGTAATTTGAGTTAAAAAAATAAAGACTTTGTAAGACGTCAAAAGATTCAACCTTCTTTTTTATTACCACAAGGTACTAATAAAGCTGTTGTTTTTAAAACACATATCTATAACTGCGGTCAGTTTCCTCCTCTGCTGACTTCCATCAAACCTTGCAACATTCAACATTGGAACCCCAACCTTCTCCTGCAATCACAAGCACCTTTTCTTCAAATACTGGTAACACCGAACTGGGCTTAGATAGCATAGCATAGCATAGCATTCTTCAAGGGTAGAGGCCCGAGGTGATCCAATGCAAGTTGGATCATATTATTTATCATAATTATTAATTATCCCAAATACAGTGGGGCAGAAAAGTATTTAGTCAGCCACCAATTGAGCAAGTTCTCCCACTTAAAAAGATGATGAGATGATGAGAGAGGCCTGTAATTTTCATCATAGGTGGACTTCAACTATGAGAGACAGAATGGGGGGAAAGAATCCAGGAAATCACATTGTAGGATTTTTAATGAATTAATTGGTAAATTCCTTGGTGAAATAAGTATTTGGTCACCTACAAAAAAAGCAAGATTTCTGGCTCTCACAGACCTGTAACTTCTCCTTTAAGAGGCTCCTCTGTCCTCCACTCGTTACCTGTATTAATGGCACCTGTTTGAACTTGTTATCAGATAAAAGACACCTGTCCACAACCTCAAACAGTCACACTCCAAACTCCACTATGGCCAAGACCAAAGAGCTGTCAAAGGACACCAGAAACAAAATTGTAGACGTGCACCAGGCTGGGAAGATTGAATCTGCAATAGGTAAGCACCTTGGTGTGAAGAAATCAACTGTCGGAGCAATTATTAGAAAATGGAAGACATACAAGACCACTGATATTCTCCCTTGATCTGGGGCCCCACGCAAGATCTCATCCCATGTGGTCAAAATGATCACAAGAACGGTGAGCAAAAATCCCAGAACCACACGGGGGGACCTAGTGAAAGACCTGCGGAGAGCTGGGACCAAAGTAACAAAGGCTACCATCAGTAACACACTATGCTGCCAGGGACTCAAATCCTGCAGTGCCAGACGTGTCCCCCTGCTTAAGCCAGTACATGTCCAGGCCCGTCTGAATTTTGTTAGAGTGCATTTAGATGACCCAGAAGAGGATTGGGAGAATGTCATATGGTCAGATGAAAACAAAACAGAACTTTTTTGTTAAAAACTCAACTTGTCGTGTTTGGAGGAGAAAGAATGCTGAGTTGCATCCAAAGACACCATACCATACCTACTGTGAAGTATGGGGGTGGAAACATCATGCTTTGGGGCTGTTTTTCTGCAAAGGGACCAGGACGACTGATCCGTGTAAAGGAAAGAATGAATGGGGCCATGTATCGTGAGATTTTAAGTGAAAACCTCCTACCATCAGCGAGGGCATTGAAGATGAAACATGGCTGGGTCTTTCAGCATGACAATGATCCCAAACATATCACCCGGGCAACGAAGGAGTGGATTCGTAAGAAGCATTTCAAGGTCCGGGAGTGGCCTAGCCAGTCTCCAGATCTCAACCCCATAGAAAATCTTTGGAGGGAGTTGAAAGTCCATGTTGCCCAGCGACAGCCCCAAGACATCATTGCTCTAGAGGAGATCTGCATGGAGGAATGGACCAAAATACCAGCAACAGTGTGTGAAAACCTTGTGAAGACTTACAGAAATCGTTTGTCCTCTGTCACTGCCAACAAAGGGTATATAACAAGTATTGATATGAACTTTTGTTATTGACCAAATACTTATTTTCCACCATAATTTGCAAATAAATTCTTTAAAAATCGAATGTGATTTTCTGGATTTTTTCTCTCATTTTGTCTCTCATATTTGAGGTATACCTATGATGAAAATTACAGGCCTCTCTCATCTTTTTAAGTGGGAGAACTTGCACAATTGGTGGCTAACTAAATACTTTTTTTGCCCCACTGTAATCATTAATTATTATTGATAGCCAAATTTAACCTAAATCTCCCTTTCATTGTTGCTTAATCATTACTTAATTGTGCCTCGCCCAACATATCATCTCAATGAAAGCTAGTTGATCAAATTGAAGCAAATAACCAAGATTACAGTGTATATAGTGCATATCTCATTTTTAAAATGTTATTTATAGCCCAATATCTCTATAGCCTACTTCTAAGCCGTCTCTTGGGGTGGTTTAAATTGTTAAAATATGGCAGGAGTTCTTTTGCATAAAATCCAGACACTTAATCCACAGTAATTAATACATCAAGAGTTAATGTTACCACTACTACCGAAAAAAGTTAGCCTACTTTTCTTCATCACCCCAATCCTGATAGCTCACAAGTTCTGGCAGGCAGAAAGAGAGGGTGACTGGCTGCTGCAACAACAATGCCTTCAAGAGATGCTGCCCTATTTCTTTGCCACTGGTCATCAGGACTACTCAACATGAATCACATGGCATCTGCGTGACATGCAGCGCCTTCCTGCTACTGCCAATGATGACCTCCTCGCCGGAAGCCTTGTGTGCCACCACTCAGATGGTGCAGCTGCAGTGAGTGGAGATATGTTTGAACAGACATGCATCAAGCAAGGGAAGGGAGTAGGAGGCATAAAGGGCATCTCCACCAACCCTGAGTATGTCGCAGTGTGGATCCAATGTTTCGGCATCTGCTCCCATCTCTCCAAGTCATCTGACGAGATGTACAGTGATGCTGAAGAGTTGGAAAAGACAATGTAGCCCAACAGACACAAAGAAGAGGGTATGAGAGTGCTGTGGGAAAACTCTCACCCACTCACCACCAAGACTGCTACCCTCTACCATATCATAAATGGCCAGGTGACGGATGGAAAGGTGAATGTGCAAGATGCACTGACGATCAGGCAGGACATGAGCACACTTTTCTCTTCATCGCTTCCTGGGGGATTTCATGCACCCATCTCAAATAAGGTGGTGACAACGAAATTCAGGACAAAAGGAGTGAAGGTCAATGGGAAGATCATATGTAACCTTGTGGCGTTGTTTGCTTGGCTGCTGGTGGTGTGGAACAAGAGAAGAATGGAGCTCTCTACCCTCTTTAACTACAAACTTGGCCCGGTCCCTGCATCCATCATCACTGAGTATGGATACCTCAGAAACGGTAATAAGTATGTGATTGCTTAGCATCTTGGAATCCTTGTTCTGAATCTCCACCCACCAGTTGTTGATGCATCGCAGCTAGGGGTGTAACGATTCATCTACTACATCGCTGAAACAATTTATATTCCTAAGATCCAACTACATCGATCTGTGCTTGGCAAATTGGCCTTTCCAGGCGACATGAAGTCGAATAAAAATCATTTGAAATGGTACAGAATTGATTCTATCGATACTAGGAAATTGCAAATTGGATTAAAGCACGGCAAACATTAAAGATGTGTTTTTTTTTAGCACTTTTAACAATATAGACACGTTAAACGTTACTCGGTTCAGTCTGCCCGTCTGTGACATCATCGGCACATGCCGACAGCAGTGCCAATCTCAGAACAGCAACAAAACGCAGCATGGCAGATGGCAGAGGAGACGGTGAGTGTGTGCGGAAACACTCTGGCTTCTGCAAAGACGGAGATGTTCTAATTTAGTCACTCGCTGTTTGTAGAATATGTAAAGCCAAGTAAAAAACACGACTAATCTCTCTAACCACCTACTAAGGCGCCATGGGATTTCACACAACGCCGACCATCCAGACACCTCTAGCAGCATTACTGCTGCAGCAGCAGCGCAAGGTAATGTCAGCTCTGCAGAATGTCAGTTGCACTCTGTTTTTGATATTACTAATGTACTCTTTTTATGTTGTAAACAACAGCAGAAGTAACAGGTAAACCTACTGTTAATTCAACCGGAAGAAATGTTGGTTGCACTTACTGTACTCTTTTTACATTGAAAATGAGAGCAGAAAAGGTTAACCCCCTGGTTGCACTTCATTCAAATAAAAGGTTAATACATTTGCCATTAATTGCTGTTGACTTGTTTATATGAAGTCGAGGACAGCGAAAATAATGTCAAACGTGAAAGCGACATCACTACATCACCTGAGCCCGAAGACATTGTTGAAAAAAAAGGTAACACAACGTCAATTGTGTGGATGTGGTTTGGATGCCGTTTGGATGCGGCAAAAGCAACCAAGAGCAGGCGAAGCCGGTCTGCAAAATATGCCGGCGGTTGGTACCAGCCAGGACGGGGAACACACAAATCTTTTCCATCACCTGAGATGGCACCACCCCAGTAATTACACTGAGAGTGTGACTCTGTGGGCTGAAGCTGACACGACACCACACACACACACACACACACACAATACTTTTCTTAGACGGCGCTGCCACAGCTTTATGAACTGCCATCGTGCCAGGGCCACGTTTACTCTTTTTATACTTGAGATGTTCACTGCCCAGCCAAAGCAATTTGATGTGACAGTTGTCACAGTTTATATACAATGTTTCAGTAAGAAAAAGTTTGTATTATTGTGTATACTTCAATACTTCAAAAATCTCTGGGAGGTAAAACCAGTATAACAGTATTATAGTGGTTTAGTTTTTACATTCATTTTGTCTTTGTTTAGCACGTGAATGTGTCAGAGGCTATGACCCACAAGTTTCCTTAGTTTGGTTTTGTGCTGCCTCTACAAATATTTGAGATTATTATTATTCAATAACTGTTTAAGTTATTTAAATAAGTTGTTTACAAAATCAAAAAATGTAAAATACAGTGAAAAGTGACCAGTCACTTACTAGTTTGCACTTGTTTGAAAGCATATAAAACTCTGTATGAGTGAAAGAGTGCTGCTCTGAATTTTCTTTTGTCAGTTGTGGGCCCTGCTGCTCTCTTGACCAATGGAAAGATTTGTACGATGTGGGGGTGTAATGTGAATCCTTTGTCTGCATGAAGACCTTAAAAACATTTTGTGCTCATTATTGGAAGGCAAATTATTTAATTTTTATGTTATTAAACTTTATTATAACATTTCAGTGAATCTCTTGTTTCTTCAAGCTTCAGGATGTCCCTCACACTGGTAGCATCTGCAAAAACTACATATTGTGATAAGAATCGAGATCGATCAATATGGAAAAACATATTGTGATAACATTTTTTTCCATATTGCCCAGCCCTACTTGTTCATATCCATAATTAACCTGATTCCCTTAAAAGAAACATCAGGGATCTAGGAAACTTCACCTGTACTGTCCAGTATCCAGATATTTACTTCACAGTCACACTGGTTGAATTTTTGGCTAAAAAGTTACTGAATCAATTTCAAGTCACTGAATCGAATCGTATCGTTCTAAATGAACCAAGATCGTCCTTGAATCGTATCGGCAACCACGAATCATGATATGAATGGAATCGTTAAAATGAATTCGTTACACCCCTAATTGCAGTTCGTCTACCACATGGCGTGGCCATCGTCAGGCGCTGTGGCAGACCTCGCAGCCAGCTTGGGCCGCAGGCTTGATAGCTACATCACCCAAGCATTTGCTATCTTTGACCAGTACGAGCAAGTCTCTGCCAAAGACCACGAGAGACAAGGAAGAGCTGGGGAAAGCTTAACAGAGTACCAACTCTCACTAACAACCCCCCTACCTAGCCACGGTATAGTGATGAGGGACAAGACAAACAAGCAGAGGCTAGGCGAGCTCCTGTGCACACACAACATAAGAGATCACAGAGATGGTCAGCAGAGCAGACAGGATTGTCGATCATGACAAAGGTGATGTCCCCCTCATCTAACACAAGTTTGATGCAGCCTGGTGTGGTGCTTAAACTGTCCATATTCTCAGTGATGACCCTGATGTGTTTGTGCTCATGGTCTATTGGAGCTGGAAGGTGGGTATCACATGTCACCTGCAGATGGAGAGATGGGATGGCACTGTTCTCAACATCAGTTAGACAGTAGAGAATCTTGGTGAGCACTGTCGGTCTATCCTGGTTATGCACGTTCTTTCTGGGTGTGACACCACCTCCTATCCCAGTGGTGTCCGCCCTCAAGGCCATGACAGTATTACCTGGTGACTTGCTTCACTTCATCGGATAGGAGGGAGTTACTGACTTGCAAAGAGAGGCAGTGAGGTTTTCTGGACAACCACAGGAAGTCTGCATCTCTGAACGTCGCCAGATATGACATATACTGACAGTGCAACAGGCACTCTTGCTTGATGAAAGTTTTCTAGTTAATAGATAACTAGTGCACATAAAGTTTTCTGCTTTGATTTTTTGGCTATACTTGTGTTTTAAAACCTGTACCTGTACTGCAGGACTGTTGTGTTCTATCTGTAACTTGCATTACACTCCTTTCTCTATATTATTTAGCCATAGTCATAGTTTTCTAGTTTGACATGGTACTTGCCTTTTTTATCTCCAATGTCACCTCAGAGTGTAATGTTTTGTGAATTAAAATGTGCATATTCTGCGTCAGTTGGATAATTGTGTTCATAAATATGCTACTATCCTATTTATCTGTATAGATTCAGGTAAAACTTCTAAATTGACGCAAAATTCATAAAAATCGGCCCACTGGGAGTTGAAATATGGCCTCTTTTGGTTTAAAACTGCCATTTCCAATTTTGAAAATGTCAGAAATTAATTCAGCATCCTCAATAACCCCCAAAACCAAGCAAATATTGTCCAAATTGGTTGCTGAAATATTGCCCATATTGGTGATTAATGCTAATAACAACATACATATGCCAAACATATGCAAATTAGCATCCATCAGTTTCTTATTGCTGGGGACCCATACTGTACATTTTTAACTTAAAACTTTGGTGTACTCAAAATTTCTAGGTTCACAATGGAGGTCTATGGGCTGGCAAATAGACTAATGTCTAAAATTCTCCTGAGGTTCTGAGCCTGTCGATCGCCAACTAGTAGTGAAATTTCCACAAGTCCACTGATTTTGGTTGGATTCTTACATTTTTTTCTGTGGAATGAGCATACTGTTTGGTGAAAAGAATGGCATACTGACTGATGTCATAACTTGGAGGAATAATTGATTGCCAATGAAGTGGATGAAAATATTATAAAAAAACAAAAAAAAACAAAAACATTTTTCTGATAAAAAATGTGGGGTGCATACACTAAAATGGCCACAATATTTCTGGCAGAGCAGACCCTCCAATTATTGGTTCTTAGGGTCAAAGTTAACAGAAAAAACACAAATAAAAAGTATGGCAGACCATGTCAGGTTCAACCCATTTTATTAAGCTTTTGAAAAGTTGGCTCCCCGACTAGTAAGTCTGCCTCCCTCAAGTCTGAAAGTTAGGGAAAAAAAAAACATTCAAAGCAATTAACACAAGCACACATATATTGATAAGTAAGAATAGTTGAGAAAATAGTGATAGAATTCCATTTATTTGCAATTAATTCAAATCAAAATTTAATTCATTTGCCAAGGATTTCCAATTAGAACACACTTATCATAATGCCGAGTCCAGACTTGTCAGTCACCTATCAGTCTGCCTCACTCAAGTAAAAAAAAACAAAAAACAAAAAAACAAAAAACCCAGAAAATAGTATGATTACGATGTCAAGGTCTGTACATGTTTAATAAACTTAATGGGGTTTGAAGCTATTAACACAATAATATAAATGTGGCAGAGCAAAGCATTCATTGGCCATTATTTATTGATAATCGTGGTTTTCCTGTTGTTTTCTATTGCCTGCTAAGCACTTCCTGGAACTTTTGGGGGGGGGGGGCTCTATATTTAAAGCATATTTAAAGCATAAGGTCTACCCTACAAGCACAACAGTGACAGCTCTGTGGACCGTTACACTAGAAATAATTTACGGACAGTCCTTTGTTACTTAATGTCAGTGGGCCTATGTTTAAATAAATTTTATGATGGTCAAATGTAATTAAATTAATTTGATAATTTGCCTAACGATGCTTGGATGTAAACATGAGCTTATTTCCCTGTTGCATATTAACTTTTGAAAATAACTTATATTTCTATATAAACTCTTAAGAGACTTTTTCTTCACATTTGGTGAGCCAACATACCAGTTTTACAACAATCTATTCAAAGTGTAGTAAAGCCAGAGAGTTCTCTCACAAGTGCCAATTGAGTTGCACAGTGGCTGGGCTGTGACCACAGGTCCCACTAGAGGACGTTGTGCCCTCATGCTCTGCCAGTGCTCCTTCTGTTCTCCCTCTAACAAAAGGAGCAGATAGCGGTACTGTTCAACTCTCCTCGTGTAACGGCTGTTCTTCTGTCATCTCCATGCTCTTGAGAGTGTGCTGGGAAGACACAACCTTTTTGCGGACGCACATAATGACATGCCATCCTGGAGGATACCTGTGCAACCTGATTGGTCTGCAGGTATCACCTTATGCTACCAGTAGTGACAAGGACACTATCAGAACAGAGAACTAGTGAAGAATCAGTCAGGAAGAATAAGGAGAGAGCACCTGTCTGAGGCCATCGCATGTAAAACCATTCCCTTTTTGGGTGTTGTCTTGGTTCAGCCTCTCCATTGCACCTGGTGTCACTTTCACTGATACCAAAGCAGGTGAAACTGACTCACAACCACTTGTGCTTCCTAAATGGAAAAATTAATACCCCCGATGTTTAACGTAAAATAACTATGTATGTAACAATTAATGTGCTGGTTCAAATCATTTCAAAAACTTACAACAGCCAGAGCAAAACCAACATCGATGCAATTTCACATACAAATTTTAAGAACATTCAAATAATCCTTTCGGGGAAAATCTGTATTCAAAATAACCAATAAGCGGGGTTTTCAGCTCTGAAGCTATATTTACCATTAAAACATCAACATTTATGATGAACTACCAAACAACCTCTAGATGTGACAGAACTACATACATATTACACAGAAAGAAGTTTAAAGTAAAAAGTAGTGGAGATATAATTTTTTTGAAAATGGAAATGACAGATTGTTCTGGTACAACTACATAGACAAATACACGCTGTCAAGTGTTTTTAGTGTTTCTTGGATGCTCAAAACAAATTACAATCCAGTGGGGAAAAATAGTTGATTGGTGATGTTTAGGATATACATACACAGAATAAAAATAAAACAAAATGTATAGGACATTAACTTAAAAAAACTTAACTTAAAAAACAACAACAACAACAACAACAAAGAACTATTTCTGAATATAGATGTAGGGTGTTTACAGGCCTCAGGAATTTATTTATTTGAACAGATTCTTTTCAATAAAAATCCAATGATGTGAACTGGGAGGCCCTACTTGAGTTGATAAGAAGTGACCCTGTATCTCTCTGCTAAGAGTCTACTGATCAATCAGGGTCATGTTGCAGAATGGCCCTATAGCAGTAGAAGCATAGTTCCAGTGTGCAACATTATTCCTGGAAAATGATCAAACTATTATCATTAGAAATCGTTTTCTGTGTTCCGTTAACTGGACGTTAGCAGTATCCCGACAGAGACAGCTGTGACAAGACAATGTCTGATCACTTAAGTCCACTGCTGACATAATATAAAAGATCACGTCTGAACAAAACCGTTTGTAGCCAATTACACATTAATCTTCACGACGTGCTGCAATGAGGCCCACCGTTGTTGTTAGCTTTAGCTAGCCGTATAGCAAACAAGGATGTAACCGAGAACTAAAGCTATAACGGGTAGGAAAACATAGCTAACGTTAGCATAGCTTACTGTCCATGGTATAAGTATTACCTTAATTTTTACGGCGCTGAGTGCAAGAACATGTATGTTATTACCTCTCGGTCTTTCAATCCTAACAACAGCACCTCTTCCATCAAGGTGAGGCGTGTTTCTTTGGAATCTCCGGTATCGTCATCGTCCACTTCGTCTCCCCGCCGGGGCTCGAGATCCTCCTGGCCGGATGGACGGTCTTTGTCAGCGGCGTTGCGCGAGGCTTCGGTCCGCCTCTGCACGAGGCCCGAACTCCGCACAGTCAGGGAAGTCATGTCTGCAGGCAACTTAGCTAAGCAACGACGAAAACAGCACGTCTCGGACTACACTGCCCGAGATGTTTGACACAATTTCTTGTCAACCATAAAGCGGTTACAACGAGTGCTATGAGGAGTGAGCACGGCAGCCTGTGTACACCTTGTCATCTACAGAACTGTTAGCTTTCCGCCACTTCGTCCGCAGCAACGTAATGACATCTAATATGGCGCCGTGTAGTGAATGTGGTACCGAACTTATCCAGCAGGTAGAGACCGAGTTAACCGAGTTAACCTGAATAGTCACAAACAAAATCAAAGTAGCTTCGTTTCGGCTGAATGCCACATCAGCTAATTTCATAAACACACAACGGCACTCTTACTGTTAACGTTATACTGAAGCGATCGTGTTACCCACTGAGTTCACATTTAATAAAGATCTAACGTTACCGAATAACAGCAATGGCCTATCTAACTCATTTTCATCATCAAATAAACAGTAACTTCAAAAAGCGAACTACACAAGATCTATGAATTACATTTGTTTTCAGTGAGTTAAGGATTCATCGTAGGTCTAGCATTTGATCGGACGCTTTGGTTGACGTCACATAGCCGTTTACTGGAGCCTGGTAGCACCAATGCCTGGGGGCGGCTCCATGCAAAACAGCCGTCTCCACAAACTGTGGACATGTTGACTCCGCCCTCAGCCTGCAGACTACAGCAGGGTAGCCGAATGAAAGCCCATCAACTCAATCAACTCCGCAAAGCAAAGGCTATCATCCTTACCTTTGGAGGAAAAAAACGCCGTACATTAGTGACTACAGATCAAGAACATTTCGGCTTCTTTGATCGGGTTTCCTGCCGTGGATATCTGTTGAATTGACTTTCGAAGACTGAAGAGTAGCTAAACGCTATTTTTATTTTTTGCACGGATTTAACGAATGTGAAGTTTTGGAGGACTAACGTCAGTATCAACACATTCGTGGAAAAAACAAATGACGGATTCCTACTAACCTTTTGAACGCCTTCGAACTCCATGATCTTATAACGTTAACCCAAAGGTAAGTTAACTAACGTTACAGTGAAGCCTACTCTGCAATTTATTTTCAATGTGGATTAATTTACAATCTGACACTTTCTGAAACATATAGACCAAAGTAAATAAAGGATAACGGCGAAAAGCTGATGCAGTTTACAGTGTGTTGAACGCGTGTCGTTGTCATACTATGGATACCACTGGGATACAAACTTACTTTCAGTCACGACGCCCAAGACACGAATCAAGTCGCCCATCAACCCAAAACGGAGTCAGACCGATTCCAGTCATTTTCTGAACGGTTGGCTCTTTTTCCTAACCACATATTTAAATTTACATGGGATATCTTCAAATTTAAACCCGCGAATTAAACACTTAAAAATCTATGTACACTAAAATTACTTTTGACGTATTTGCCTGGGACTTCCTTCTGACCACATCTTGATTCATTTAAAATGCACCAAACAACCCTGCTTTCATATGAGAAGCATACTATAGCTATATGTTGGCATAGTTTTTTTTTCAATTCTATAGATGAAATGTAATATCATATTCTGCACCAATTTCACAGACATTGACTATGACTGTGTCTGTCCTTTTTCATCACAGGCATCATTCAGATGAGTTAATTGCCTCTAGACTGGAATAGCTTATGCTTCTGCTGAGGACATATCTGCTCTGTGTTACTCCTGTCGTTGTTTTTCTCGTCCTCCCCTATCTACAGCTTCAACGTGTCTTCACTCTAACATACTTTAATAGCTTTTTACATCCAGAGTGTTCTTTGTAAACAGGACATCACACGATGCATATATTTAGCAAATTTACAGAAAATCATACATTTGTAATTCTCTGGTGATAAAGTGATTCATTCACTTGAATAGGAAATTAGGAAAACATGAAGAATGCCATCAAACACTGCTGATAAAATGGAAAATTGAGACAGTGGTAAAGGTTTAAGGTTAAGGCCATTTAAATGTCAAAAAAACTAAACAAAATTAAAGCTGCAAGCAGTGATGAACGGCCCCTCGCTGTCTGTGCACGTCAGGCTGCGGCGCCGTTGGACTGCATGCTCACCTGTTACTTGCATGTCATGCTGGGGAGAAAACAAGCAGTAAACGTCATGTCAAAACAACAAAACAAAATTAAAGCTGCAAGCAGTGATGAACGGCCCCTCGCTGTCCGTGCACGTCAGGCTGCGGCGCCGTTGGACTGCATGCTCATCTGTTACTTGCATGTCATGCTGGGGAGAAAACAAACAGTAAACGTCATCTCAATCGGATGATGTTTGCCTGACTTCCTGTGTCCAGTGGGTGGCGCTATGGATATAACACAGTTTTGATGCACATATATATTGAGGGTGACTCCCTCTACATTCCTGAATAATTTGGTGAAGATTGGAAATTGTATGTTGAAATTATACAGCCTCGATGCCTCATCGGCGAAGGAAAAAAATGGTTTCCACCATCGCGGCCACCAGGTATAACTTTGATCTTCAATGCATGAAGATGATACTGTTACTGAGGTAATGTGAAGACTGTGGTATTTAATCTCTAGGACAAGATAGATTTCAAAGGATGCATAAAATGACGTTTCACATCAAAGTGGATGACTTCCTGTTGGACTGACAGTATGGGTCCAAGAGGGTTTTTTGTGCATCTGCTCATGACAAATATGCACACCAAATTTTGTTCCTGTATCTGCAAGTAGGAGGCAGGGTATTACATTATGATGTTTTTTGTCTGACTTCCTGTGTCCAGTGGGTGGCACTGTGATGATGACACTGTTTTGAGGCACAGATATATTCTGGGCGACTCCCTCTACATTCCTGAGAGAGAAGGGGAATTGCATGCTGAAGTTACGAGGACGAGGTATGACGTAGGCAAAAGCTTTTGACAGGTTTTCATCTTCAAGGTCTGAGGATGATTCTGACTGACTGTGAAGTTTGTTGTGTGAAATCTGTTGGAGGATATCATTACAGAGCGAGGATTGGAAATATTTCAAAATGGCAGCCACAATCAAAATGGCCGACTTAGTATTGATGCTGAGGTGTATTTGGGGCAACACCGTCTACATGTATGTGCATTTTGGTGTAGATGGGAAATTGTATGTTGAAGTTATAAAGACTTGATGCTTCACAGTGAAGGAAAAAAAATACTTTCCACCATCACGCCCACCAGATATGACGTAGCCAAAACATTTCCATAACTTTTCCTCTTCAAGCCATGAAGATGATACTGATTGAGTGTGAAGACTGTGGTATTTTAAGCTCTAGGACAAGTTTTCAAAGTAGGCATGAATTTGGGAAAAATGCCACCACACATCAAAATGGCTGACTTCCTGTTGGAGTGACGGTATCGGTCCCCCTGACTTTTTTGTGTGTCTGTTCATGATGAATCTGCGTAGCAAATTTCATCTATGCGCACATGGGAGGCAGGCAAGAACAATAGGGGGCGCTACAGAGCCTGCAGTTCACGCCCACACCCAATGACATTAAATTACCACATTTTTAGCTGGATGTGACGCATATTCCAAATTTGGTGAGTTTTGGGGTATGTTCAGGCTTCCAAAACAGCAGTTAAACCGCAGAAGAATAATTCTCTCTCTTTCAATTACAATAGGGACCTCACAGGTCTGCGACCTGCTCGGGCCCTAACTAGAACTGTAAGCAGTTATGAATGGGCACCAAGGCCCCCCCTCCACACCCTGCACACTGCAGAGCCCACGTAAGTTGGCCCCAAAGGATGATGGGCTCGGGGCAAAAGTGAGGACACAGGCCAACGTCTGAGCTGTGGTATTCGCTATAATGGGAAGTGCACTGGAAGTGCAAAAGGCTTAATGTGTACCGATTTGGATGTGTGTGTTCAAGATATGGTGTCAGGATTGGCCTTACATCATACCGACCAAATTTCATAAAAATCGGTGTAGCCATTCAAGAGATATAAACTTGACATACAGTGTGGGAGTTATAGGCAAAAATGCATTGGCCTAGGTTATAGGGCCCCCTGCTGGCGGATCTATGCAGTTTTTTGTGTCTGAGATATTTGCAGGAGTCGGGACCAACCCTCCAAATTGCACCGCCCTCCCTTGCACGGTTTAGCTTGCAGCACCACTTCTAGCCAGAGAAAAAATAAAATCACAAATCCTTACAATTACAATAGGTTTCCTAGCACCGCTGGTCTTAGGAAACCCTACGTCCCTAACATTCCCTCGGCCCCTCTGGCTTGGCCCCCTAAAAAACGCACATCTTGATGACCTCTTGTGGTTTCTCTGCCCAGGTTTGGAGATGTCTGCCTGTCTCTCAGAACCACTATCTACCACAGAACTACTATCATAATAGTATGATAATGCTATTCTTCCAGTCCTTAGCAGCAGCAAATGTTGTAAATTTGTATTTTTTAATATATCTGATCAAATCAATTTTACTTTCCACATCTTATGCTGCTATCTTTTCTTCTGAAGTGTAATCAACACAAATAAAATTTATAAGTATTCTCTCCCTCAAATCAATATTCTGTAGATGCACCTTTGGCAGCAATCACAGCACAGAGTCAGTGTGGACAGATCTCAGTCAGGCCTGCACATCTGGACACAGCACTTTTACTCCATTCTTTGCAAAACTGCTCAAGCTCTGTCAGGTCGCACAGGGATCGGGGGTGAACAGCCCTTTAAAGTTCAGCCACAAATTCTGTATTGGATTGAGGTCTGGGCTTTGGCTCAAAGGACCAATTTGTAAGAAAAGGTGACTTATAAGAGGCATTCTCAACTCGTCTAAAGCTGATGCATTGGGATGGCAGATGCCCTGAACTACAATCCCAATGTGTCGGCATTTGACGAGGTGGGATTGAGACTCAAAAAGAAACTTTTCTTACAAAAAGCACCTTTAAACCATTTCTTTGTGGCTTCATGTCTCATTTTATAAATTGATTAACACCAATGTATTTTTATATATTTTTGATGCATGTAATGGCAATGTTCATTTATCTATTGAACCATGTATTCAGTTATTTTTGTTAATTCTGTCAGTTTCAGTTCTCCATTATTTGGGACATAAATGGTGATATTACTGTTCTGTTTAATATTTTGAATTTAAAAATAAAGTAGTGAGAATAAAATAAAAAAAAGTACTTAATTTTTGGAAAATAAAATAAAAGTGTAGCAGCAGCGGGTTTCCCTTTCTCTTTGTTAATGTTTTACATCTTAAAGCTGTATTCTGTAACATTTTTTTTGTTATTTGCTAGAATTGTCATCATGATCAATAGTAGAATAAGATACAGGTCAGCTGTGTAAAAATCTACTGTCTGTGGGTCCACCCAGTGGCTGTAAATTGGTTTGCAAGAATCCATTGCTCCCAGGTGAACACAACCAATCAGAGCCAAGTGGAGTGACTGAGAAGTGTCTATCATCCTCATGCATTGCTAGCAGCCCCCCTCCCTCACACAGTGCGCACTGGGCATTCCCCCTCCCCTGTGCAGGCTCCCCAATGACTCCATCTGCCCAATTTTTATCAGTTGTGAAGGATAATGCCAGCTGTGGATTGGCTTTAGTTATGAAATAACTGAATCATCTATGCTGCATGTGCACATAAAATGATAACTTGCATATTGATTCTGTCAGAGCTAGCCTGGCCGTGATGGTGGCACCACTGTCGGCGTGAAGGAGAGGGTCGCAGGCGGGCGCAAAATGCCGATGGACGTGATGGTGGCACCCACTGTCAGTGCGATGGAGAGGGTTGGTGGCGGGCACATATTGCCGTGATGGATGCACCTGCTGTCAGCGTGATGGAGAATGCGTTGGTCAGCTGGAGGTCCTGGGGAGGATGGAGGCGAGATAGTAACTTCCCACCGTGTTTACCTCTGCAGGCCGTGGTCCATGTCTGCTGAATGTCGCTTGTGCCGTAAACCGAGTCGTAAACCGAGTCGACCCTGAACCTGCTGTCGGTTGATGTGTTTGTCTTTAGAAAGACTTTACGTGGGTTACTACGCGGGTACATTGTAATTTAGTTGTATTGATCCAAAATAGAACAATCAGGGCTTATGTTGTTGTTGTTGTTGTTGTTATTTTGAATGAGACATCTTGGTTATCTGGTGTCCTCTGTTACTGTGGTTACAAGCTAGCTCATGCACAACAGGCTTCTCTGTGGGGAGGGGCTTTGAAGGCAGGGCTGCAGCACAGCAGAGAGGAAGAAGGATGGACCTGGGAGCTGTATCATTTAATTTTAAGGCTGTCAGGATTTTGCCACGCCCCCCATGTCACATTTGGTTGGCTTGCCAAGTGGAAAAATACACATGTTGAAGTGCTGTGAAATTTCTAGGTTGAATTAAGCATTGAGGTCAGAATACAAAGCATGAAACTGGTAAGCTATTTTCAAAAAGCAGCTGCAAACTTTGTGGCCATTAATAAAATGCCACTGTTATCTTCTAAACACGATTGAAACACTAGATTTTTGGTGGTGCCGTCAGCCATCAATCACCAACGCTGCTGTAAAATGTGAGGTCATTCAGGGATAGGTTGTGCTACAGTACAAATCAAATTTGGCTTGCTAAGCTCCCTGTTCTCCTTTTTAGAACTACTTTTACTCAACATGCCTAGCTTGATCAAGCCTGTCTCTAACGACCTCTAGTGAATAATGAGCAACTGCTCTTTAGGGCATGCATCCATGACCTCCTGAGATGGAGCATCATTGGATGGACCCTGACCCTCTACAAAACCACAGCCAAGCACAAGTCAGTCAACTTCAGTACTATTATAGCTGTTTCCTAGATCAATGTTGGTGAATTGGTCTGATAAGTAATTTGTTTCCATGAAGTCTTTCCATTTGCTCTTGAAGAATAAATCAAAATGTTTATTTCTTAGTAAGGATGTGATGAATCGCCACCTGGGATTTGGTGGGACCGTGCATGCACTGTATCTGAAAGCCTGAGAATGAGACTCAAAAATCAAGCATTCTTTTGAATCACTTTAATGAGTTTGCCACATTTACATTACATACTGTGGCTTTAACTGTCCACCCTAAAGAGATAGTTTGGGTCTTTTTATTTGGGGTTGTATGAGGTACCTCTCCCTAGTCAATGTATTACCTGCAGTAGAAGATACCTGCATCTGTTCTCCCTCTGTGTTTAACACTGATCAAGAAGCAGAGCTATGTACTGCTACTGCTCCTGCACTGACAACAAAACTAATTTTAGCCACCTTAAAGAAAGCACAGTTAAAATGTTTATCCGTTTAAGTATACACTATATTTTGAACAGTACAAGCTCACAGGCTATGTACTGTGAGTGCATGTCGTTTTCATAGCTAATGTAATGTCTCACTCACATTTGATTTATCCTCTGTGCCAAAAGAGTACTTTGGGGTGTATCCAGTGAAAGACTGGAGGTATTCCTGAAAAAACTGGAGCAACAATAACAGCAGACCTGGCATTTTCCTGTGAGCTGCTGCTCAACTCTGCTGAGATTTTAAGGATAGCTGCCTCTGTTCAACAAGTAAGCAACATGGACCTGTCTGTAGAAGGTCAGCGACGCTCCTCCCCAGCTGAGAGGCATGGAGAAATGTCCAGATGAAGTCCGAGCTATGCTCCATTGCGACCCACCTGGATGAAGTTCTCGAGCGCCAATCCTCGCTCCTTGTCCGGGTGGAAACATTGCAGCAGGATAGTTCCAGCTTGGCCAACACTGTCCACCGCACATCGGATGCTCCCTCCCTCCTGGGCGATTGTTGTTAGGAAGGGGAGACCAGTCTCTCTCCCCTTGTTTTTCCCTGGCATGGAAGAATATGACAACGATCCCATCCTGTTGTCCAACTTCTTCACCCCACTGGAGAAGTTAACTGAGCTATTGGCTACATGCTCATGCTCTGCTCTGGAGCAATCAGCCCTGCCAAACACCCGAAGCAGAAAGTGTCACACCCCTCCAACTAGCAAACTGGTGTCCCAGGGTAAACATCCAAGGTGTTCATCCCCTTCATCAGGATCCTTCTCAGAGAGCTGGCCTCCTCTCCCTGCCCCGCAGCCAAGGTTCCCACGGCCTAACGTGGTTCCGATCCCTTCGACGCTCAATGATGACGTCATCTGTGCAGGTGACTTTAATCCCTCTTCTACTGTTACAGATAGCCTTGGCTCCTCCCATCTGTTTTTGTCCCCTAATTGTCGGTCTATGACAATGGCTGCAAGAATCGACCCCCTGAAATTCTTATAATCAGTGGCTCTATGATCAGAAATGTGCATATCCCAGGCTCTTTCACTTACTGTCTCTCCGGTGGGATTACTACTGACTTCATAGAACTGATACCTGTCCTCCTTAATCTCCATCTGTCTGTTCACACTGTTCTGTTACACCAGCACAAATGATGTCATGTCTCCTTCAGACTTTACCATGATCTTGAGTCCTACCCTGCTCAACAGCTCAGAGCGTTTTAGTCGACTTTTTAGTCTGCACACATGGATGCAGAACTTCACCACTACAACAGGCCTGGGTTTTTATTAGCAATTTTGATTATTTTTGGACTGAGCGTGACATGTTCAAATCTGATGGTTTACATTTGAATAGGAAAGGGTCTTGCAGATTAACAATTTTATTAATTTAATTGCTTTTAGCCTGAAATGATGATTTTCCCACCAAGACCCTGCCCTGCACACAGTGTCTTCCTGTCACAACACTGTCTCTGACAGTGTGGGTCCTGCTGTCACTTTTAGTGTTTGCGCTGTCTCTGCTTCTGGCCCCCTTACTCCACCTAGTTATTTTGCAGCTGCAAAACTTTTAACAGATCCTCATACCTCTTTTCTAATATCAGTTCCAACACCTATCTGCTCTCTTATCCCTATTATTGTTACTGACAGGCATTATATCCTGTCTAAACGCTTTCACTGTCCTCATAGCAACAACCCTGATTCTAGTAAAGTTAATCACACCACTCATGGGAGGGTCACGTCTAACCTAATTAGTATAAAAACAGTTCCTGTCCCTCCAGCTCTTCCCCCTGTCCACCTCAGTTGTGCTTTACTTAACATTAGGTCACTCTCCAGCAAGACATTTTATATTACATTTTATTACTCACTATGGCTTGCATTTCTTTTTCCTCACTGAGCTTTGGCTTTCCTCCACTGCCAGTGCTGTTCTTATTGAGGTGTCCCCCCTTGACTATAGCTTCTTATTCTCTGCTAGGAAAGACAAAACGGGTGGGGGACTTGTGGTTGTCCTCTCTAACCAGTTTTCCTTTATAGTATGTTCACTTGGTAACTTTACATCTTTTGAGTGCCTGGCCATGCTTATGAAACCGCCAACATATCCTGGCATTACTCATTTATAGACCAGCCAGGTATAATCCCATTTTTTTAAACTGAGTTCTCTGAATTTTTATCTACCACTTTGATTAAACATACAAAATATTTCTGCTTGGTGACCTGAATTTTCATATTAATTATGTTTTGGATTCCAAAGCAACCAAATTTCTAGATCTTCTTTGTAGTGTCAACTTCATCCAACATGTCACTGGCCCCACTCATAATCTTGGTAATACTTTGGATCTAGTCTGTACAAAGGATATTAATGCTTGCCTCCCTTCTATTCTTCAGGTCCCGGTCTCGGATCACTCTTGTGTCTTTTTTAACCTTCTCATGCATGCACAGACTATTTGCTCTGTACCTAACCCTCACTCTTTTCGTCCCATTAACAACCATGTTAAGTCCCTCTGTCTGATAAACTTGAGTCATTCCCCAACACGGCTATGTCTGTCAACAACCCCACAGATGGCCTAAACAGTGCACTGTTAGAATCATTCGAGTCCTTTGCTCCTCTTAGAACTAGTAGAGGCACTCAAACTAAATCACCTGGACTCTTAGCTTTAAACATTATAAACATGCATTTTCTGCAGCCAGATCTTTTTATTTCTCCAACTTGATTGAAACCAATAAGAACAATCATTGGGTTGTGTTTAATACTGTTGCCAGGCTTACACACTCTTCACCTGTTCTGAGCCCTTGTTTTACAGCTAATGATTTTCCAGAGGTTTTCACTGATAAAACCTCCCAAATAAGGAACAATATCATCAGTCTGCAGCTCTCTAGTGCCATGACTGGTCAGTGCTCTGTGTCATGGTCCACGAGTTCACTCTCAGTTCAAACCCATTTCTGCTAAGGCCTTGGCTTCAATGGTTGCCACTTCAAAGCCAACAACTTGTTCACTTGATCCCATCCCTTCTGACCTCTTTAAGGAACTTTATCCTATTCTGAATGCCCCTATACGTGCCATCTTGAACACTTCTCTGAGGAGTGTGTCCCCTTAACCTATAAATCCACAATCATTAAACCAATCCTCAAGAAACCCAATAGCGATCCACTGGTTCTTGCCATTTATCGACCTGTCTCCACTTTCCCTTTTTTATCCAAAATACTTGAGAGAATTGTTGCTGATGAACTGACTGCCCACCTTTCTGCCAATAATCTCTTTGACAATTTTCAGTCGGCTTTCCACTCCTGTCACTCTACCGAGACTGTCCTAACACACTTGTCACTGCTGACTCTGGATCAGCCTCCTTACTTTTAGTTTTTGACTTAAGTTTGGCCTTCAATACGACTGGAGCATCACGTTTGTGTTCACGGACTGGCACTCTTATGGTTCCAGTCCTACTTATCTAGTAGAACCCAATGTGAGTTTTAATAAATCTTTGTCAGAATGCTCTACGGTTACTGCTGGTGTGCCCCAGGGGTCCTGCTGACAAAAAAAAAAAAGCTGACAAACCCGTGCTTTTCGGTCCAAATAGCACGGATTGGTCAGATGCCTTCATGTCTCGTTCTGCCTGCGCCCCCCTCTGTCCCTCCGTCCTCCGTGCGTGCGCACGTCACGTTTCACTGGTGCCGAAAATATCTATCACACTCCTCTGCAGAAATACGGAGTTGCAGGAGAAGAGAGTCATTTGGTTACAATGGCAGAGAAAATGCAGCCAGCGTTACTTGCAACCGCTCACCCCGCTAAAAAGGCGAGGAAAAGAAAGCCAGAGGCAGAAATGGCTGCTACGAAATAGGCTCTGGGTAAAGAAAGAAGTCAGACCCGAGTCCATCGGTGCGGCGTTTGAGTGGTGGAGACAACTGGGGCATGTGAAGGACAGGAAAAGTTGCTTTCTTTCTGTTGGACAGGTAATGATTTGTTTTGTTTTGGGGGGATTTGTTATTTTCATGAAATGTGTAAGGTTTGCCAAATTCGCTGCATTTGTAGCTCGTATTAGCCCAATGCTAACGTTAGCTTCTTTGTGTATTGTTTTTAGCCATGAGAATGGCTAATGAGTCGGCCCAGTTTCCACTGGATACGGTCCGCTGCGTTGCGGCTCCGATCTGGTTTTGCGCCGCCTTCCGGCAGTCCCCACCGGTTGCAGTGTGAATCCGCCACGGTGCAGTATGGTAGACAGCTGCCCTCACAACATGTGTCTGCTCCCTGCTAAATTCAGCTGAATTGTTTCCTCCTTTTATTCTGTAACAGTGTGACATTTCTGATGTACTGAAATAGGGCCTTTTCTAATCTTTGGCCATATGGTGCTTAGAAGAAGAGTACTTTTAGAGGGGGAGGGGAGGGATGTAGGTAGTGTAGGTCATCTGAAAACATGGAACAAAGAGTGGGGGACTAATCCCTGCCCTTCTAACTGTAAGATAGAAAATGTGTAAAGTTTGTAATACACATAGCAGCTACCTATAGCAGCACTCCTACACCAGGCAGCGCTGTGTAATTAAATTTTTAGATTGAATAAACACTATGTTTAATGACAAGGCATCAGATTAACATCTAATGGCAAAAACCAAAGATGAATCCCAGTAAACCTGCAGGTCTTTCAGGGCTGCACGGTGCAACTATGTTGGTCATGCACGCAACCAAACATCTGTATAGTCAACTAAACATTTTCATTGGTCCCACAAGTGTGCCTGATATTCAGCAGGTCAGATTGTAAAACATGTACAACACATTCTCCAAGATCTACTAGACGTTTAGACGGTAGGAATTCTGCATTTCCATAGTCTGTTTTCCCACCACTAAAAAAGTGTTTATTACTTTGTTATGCGATCCAAACATTTCCCACATAAGCAGCTTCACATTTGAAACATTTTATTTTGAAGTAAGCTGGTCACAAGAAATGCAATGTGTACAGCGAGTTTAGCTGACACTCATCAAAAATGTGTCCATGGAGAAAAACAATTGTCATTTTTGTGGGAGTAACAAGATTTCACTTTAAGATGAAGAGCTACAGGTAGGCTGATCTCAAATATCAACATTTATCAACATATTGAATTTCAAACAGCTGTTACCGCATCATCAGGCATACATTTTTAAAAGAAAGTGGACTCTGAGATGTCGTGGTAGCATTGGCAACACACAGTAGATGATGTGGGGACCTAGTGACAGACTAGCTGTAACTAATATTCTAGAATAGTCAGTTTTGTTTGCAATTCCTTCTTTGCACATTTTATTCAATGTTACCCGTACTATATTTCACTATAGTGCCTGGGACTCATTAGGGAGGGCTGATTGGGTTGTGGTGGTCAGGTGTGTGTGTGTGTGTGTGTGTGTGTGTGTGTGTGTGTGTGTGTGTGTGTGTTTGTTTGTTTGTTTTTTGTATCTGCTTTTGAGATAGTGCTTGAGTGAGAAAATACTTATTTAAGTGATTTGGTGCGTCTAGTCAGTCAACTGTCCTAACTCTGAACCTGTACTACACCCGGTATAGATTTATTTATTTATTAAATTGAGTTTATTGAGCACTTTAAACATTGGTACTCTTTAACTTTTAACTCTTTACACAGTTGAGGTTGTGTGATTTATATGAAGATAAACACTTAATTCCAGTTAACAATCTTTAACATATGGTAATGTGCCATTTTTGCATGGTGGCTGCCATGCAGAAAAGATGATCCCAAAACATTCCATTTTAACCAATTGCAGAAAATGGGTTTACATTGGTATTATTCCAGTAAATGGAGCTCACAGAGTTAAGGGTGGGCCGACTATGTGTCTCTGCCTGGGTTAGTTGAGCTGGCTCTTCCAGGGGAGCTCACACCACTCGTGGTAGCATTTAGTCTGGCTGAGTGCAGGACTCGACAGTGTGAACATTTTACTTGCGTTTGCAACTAAAAATAAACATATGCAAGCTCTAAATTGTGATTCAGAATGTGTATGAATAGAGAAAATTCAGCCCAAGCAATCACTAATTATTTTTTAACATAACAATGACAATAATAGCTTCAGTGCAATAGAATATCTAATGAAATATCTGGATGCAAAGTTAATTATTCCAATTCATTTTTAATGTCACTTAATGAATCAGACAGGAAAAAAAAGCTATGTTTATGCTTCTATGTTCAACGCAACAGAGAATTTCACATATTCACATCTTGAAATTGCCCTTTCAGGGGGTGAACAACATCAATAAAAATAGGGTGACTCAATTCTGTTGTACGCTCCAATCCTCCCTTGTTTTAGCCATAACCACAGAATGTCAAAAATATTGCTACCTTTTAACTGGCTAACACACAGCTCCCTTTGAAACTAGACCTGGTAAAATGTATACATACACACATAAATGTAGACATACACACGGCATACAACACTTTGTCTGAATCATAATCAGTGGCTGGCATTAAGAATAACCATTAAGAAATAGGCAAAGCTGCTGATGGTTTTATGTAGGTCATACAGAGGCATCGGTATTAACTAAAGTATTAAGATTCTGTGTACAGGAAATGCGCAGTCTACTTCTAAAAATTCTTAAATAATAAATAATAGATTAAAAAACACCGTTGGGTGATCAGCTTTTAATTTCTTTGCTGTAAATATGTATGGACACAGACTAATGAAGAACAGGAGTTACTTTATCAATCTCCCCGCTGGAAATGTAGTTTGTTCACACACTGGACCTATTGACATGCAGTCATTGAGAAAAATATAACAGTGATGGGGCTGCCGTATTGTTAGGTGCCCATCTAGTTTGCTTTTGTCCCTTGCTCAAGGTTCACTGGGAAATTATAGTGCCTGGGAGGTTAACTGGAACCTCTCAGGCTTCCAGTCCACAGCCCGTGCAATGGTCTGTGCTGTTCCAAAGCCAAATCCTCATTACTGCCACTGAGCTACTGCAACCCCAAAGAGTGTAGGTCTGTAGGTCTTTAAATCTGTTACAAGCAGTGAGACAGAGATTATGTGCAGAGGGGGAAGGGCTCCATTTAGAGGGATTTAGGTCATTACTGGAAATGTCATCATAATACTGTTGTTATTTACTGATGTGTGTTCACTATTGATGAACTAAATCTGTTTGTATTTCCCTCTGTTCTGTCTGTGTCGGAAGACTGTCATAAAGCATTTATGAAAAGACGTCACTTACATACACTCACTATCATTGAAAGTCTAGATGTCACAATTGGCAGCGTTTACTAGATGTGGGCTGGCCAACCTGACATGTTAATGGCTGAACAAGTATTTGTGGCAACATGTTTTAAGCTTTTCTTCTTATTTCTTTCTTTCTTTTTTTTTTTTTACCCTTCTGTGAGAATAAAGCCATCAGCACCCTTTTTACTTATGGATGATCTCCCCTCACTCTGTCCCTCCCACCTGCTTGCACATGCTTGGCAGAGACACAGAGAAAGTATTACATCTCTCTTGTACACAGATTTTGATGTAATCTTTCTTTGGAGTAATTTTCAGTGTCTTCTCCTGGACAAGTGACTGTCCAATCTGAGGAGGGGTCAGCAGCCTTTACTATCATATGTGGTCTGTGGCTGTGGGACCCTCTGCTTGTTCAGCTTCCCAATCGTCTGTCAAATTAACAACTCAAATTTACAGAATATGAACAAAACACTGATATTTAGGTGAGCACTGCTGCATGTCTGTATGTGTAATAGTAGCCCCATTCACACTGCCCTTTGAGTGCAGGGATCCTGCGCCAATTCTCTGCACCGTCCTCTGTGTGAAAATCTTGAATGCGACGAGGGGTGAAATTTCGGGAGAAAATTGGCGAACCGCCACTGCAGCGGTAATGCGGCGGCTTGCTAGTGATGCTTGAATCAGGGATGACGAGTCATTACAAAAATATAGCAAATGATACATGGACTGAGATCCGTGCACACACAGAGAGGAACAGGCAGCAGCGCTCCTCTTCTTCATCCTCTTTGGTTAAATATCAGTGTATTTTTTCATATACAGTCAAACAGAGACGGATCATTGTTAAATGCTAAGGCAGAGGGTCCGGCAGCCAGGAGACACATCTTTGAGGGAATCTCCTCAAGGGAATAGGAGACGACACTTCATTTTTGTTTTAATTTATGTTCCAACCAAAGCGCTCATGACTAATTAAGAGTCTAAATACCACCTGCTTGCAGTGCACTTTGCACCCAGATTAGAGAGACAGCGAGATCCTCCCAGTGGTATTGGCAGGTAGAGGCACCGCAGTGGCAGTCTGGGGCGACCTGTGACATGTCCATGGCTTCTCCTGGCACCCGCTTGGCAGTTCAGAAATGCAAGAATAATAAAAACACAGGGAAAATCTATAAAATATGAATATATAAATATTAAATATAAGAATAGTACAATATGTACAGTATTTTACATTCAAATTTACTGTATGGAACAGATATTAATATATATTTAGATAATATTAAGAAGTGCAAAACAAAGAGAAATTGTGCAATACTTGTGCATTAAAATGTGTAAACAAGTAGCTGAATTTTCTGTTATATTTTTATTTGTTATTCATCATGACTCCATGGCGGAAGTGCTTAAGTAAATAGAATTAGCACTAAAAAGTAGAACATACTTCTAAATAATCACCTGAACGCAGAGTGACTGTCGAGCCAACAAACACAGACCAGTGGGTTTTCACAGGAAATGTGGCCTCGCCCTTAGTGGCAGCGAGTCAAGGGAGACATTTCTGAACTGCCGAATGGGTGCCAGGAGATGCCACGGTCATGCCACAGGTTGCCGCAAACTGCCACAGACTGCCACTGCGGTGCCACTACCTGCCAATGCCACTGGGAGGATCTCGGTGCTGCTGGGTTATTATGTAGATTATTTAACTAGCAAAATGGACTTGGACACGCCCTAAACACACTAGCACACGGTGCTTGAGACCATGCTATTTAGACATCTAAATAGGGCCCATTATCTGGTTGTATTTTTCATTCATTCATTCCATGTTGATGACTTGTTGTGGCATTACATCTTTTTCTGATAAATCAAATGATGGTAAATGGCCTCGTATTTCTATCTAGTAGGTTTCCAGTCTACTGACTGCTCAAAGCAGATTTATAGCACTTGTCAGATTCACCCATTCATAGACTGATGGCCGAGGCTGCCATACAAGGTGGCAGCTGTTCATCAGGAGCAATTTGAGGTTCAGTATCTTGCTCATGGGCACTCTGACATGTAGCTAGGAGGAGCGAGGATTTGAACCAGTGACCTAACGATTACTAGACGACTCGCTCTACCTCTAAGGATGCATCAGTCCACATTTTTGGATATCTGCCCATTCCAATACTATTCTGAAACCAGAGCTTTGTTTGCTTTATTATTATTATCATCATTATTGTTGAGGCTGAAATAAACTTCTTTCTACAGGCAAGTATGACATTGGGCAGACATCTGAAGTCCAAATATCTGTAGTAAAGCTCATGACTGGAACTCCTTTTAACTTCTCAGCTAACTTGGTTGACACTCAATTGTATAGTTCAGGTAGTGCAGTCTAATAAGTATCTCCTTGATGGTGAACTATACCGTGGCCACAAGTGTTCAATCAGGCCAAGAACTCCTGCATTTTCCACCAATAACGGTTGGTCATTGGGTACGATGAAGTTGAGCAACTTCTTGGTAATCCCTTTAGCTTTCAGGTTGTCTGCTTGGAGATTACCTTTCTTTTGGAATGACTGCAGAAGTGATTCGTGACAGCTCCTTTCGTCTTTCTGCCCCCTGGCTAAAAATTCCTTGTGCTCTTTCACATGGTGCTTTTTAAAATTTTTAATTGGATTAGTGGTGTTGTACATCGTACAGGAGCACCTAGCAGACTAGCCGACAGGAATCACTTGTGGAGTCATTTTAGCAGACAGCATTAAAAACACAGATCGAACACATGGATCGAAAATCTTCACAGGTTGGATCGGACATTTCCGATACCGATACTGGATCGGATCAGCCCCATCCCTATCTACCTCCTGAGCTACAGCCGCCCGGTAATTAATGCAAGACAGGCATAACGTGCTCATTAATCCTAAATTACAACATTTTATTATGCTTTTTCTTTCTGATTATGATCTGTTAATAAGCCTATGTATGTAATAGTTTATTTTAATAATTATGTTATTCTATTTATAATAGTCTTGAAATGTTTAATTGATTGTGAATTGTTGTTAGGGGGGCTGAAACAGTCAAATGGTGGGCCGATTTTAATTGTTGCTTCCTCTTGTGACAGAATTACCTCCCTCTGTTTCGTATAGGAAGGTTACACACTGGACCATACTAAATGAGAAGTGAGAGGAATCTTTGGGGCACCTTCCCTTAGCATTTACAGAATTTGAGCAGCTGTTATCATAACTGCATCTTAACTAATTCTGGCTCATTTCATTCAGTGAGGAACCGTTCTTAGGCACATTACAACACATTTGCAAAACTGTGGTATCTTGTCAAATAATTTGGTGAAATCTCAGACATCAACCAAAACAAAAAATGTTTTGCATGCAGCACTAATTTCAGTAAGACACTGTATTGCGGCTAACTGGCGACCAACAAAGTTCATAAGCCGCAGTAGGCTAAGCAGGGGAAACAGTTCAATTGTCTTACGCGCACTTGAATGATCCAATGTCCACACTCGTAATCCACCGTTTGCGTCATTTATTGTTTACCATCTTCATACGCTTACTGACTTCTTATTTAGACTCATTGCGATGCAAAGTATAACAAAGTTTCTGTGCAATCTGTGCGATCTGTGCGGTACACAAAAGATAGCCCTCCCCGTGCTCACCCTACGCCATACTAAATTCCTGCACAGGTGTGCCGGTAAAGCTAATTAGTAAGGCTCCCAATTGTGCACCGCCCACACCCACCGTCACCCACACACAATAATGAAAAGCGAGTGAACAAAAAATAACACCAATCACACAAATCAATTCATAAATATGAAAAGACCCAAACCATATGATTAAAGTAAAAACATATCTAATTTTGGCTCCTACATTCCGGCCCCTAATTATGCCCAGGCTATAATTATAAATGACAAATTATGTTGGAGGCAAAATTAAACACTGATAATCAGTGTTGCATATTACTGTTTAGAAACTGACCGTAGAGGCATTATAACTGAATTGTGCACTCATAGGAATAATAGTTTTATGTTATTTATGTTGTAATTCCTACAGCTCCATCCGAATCCTCTGCTTCTTGAAGAAGACATATTTTAGTGATAGGTCTGTCCAAGAATCCAGTTTTTGTTCTGATCCGGACCTTGTGAACATGTCCCCTTCTATCCTTTTCCGCCTCCACAACTCTTCCACTGAGCCACGAATTGTGCAGGGGCAAATACTCTCTAACCCATCGCCTCCAGAACAAATCCGCCATGTATTGGACCTGCCTCCAACGTCGACAAGCATAGACATCTTCCTTCTGGAACACTCCTGGTGGTAATGACGGTTTGCACTTCAACAGCAAGAGATGGTTGGGTGTCAGTGCTTCCAAGTCATTTAAGTCAGTCGACGCTTTAGTTATGGGGCGGCTGTTGATGATGGCTTCAACCTCACAAAAAACTGTATGGAGGCCCTCTTCATCAAGGTTCTGTATCCTCAAGGTGGAATTCAAGACTTTACGCACAGACCTTATTAACCGCTCCCACACTCCACCATGATGAGACCCAGCAGGAGGGTTAAATCTCCACTTTACACCCTTCTGGAGGAGTTCATCACTGATCTGCACATGGTTCCATCTTCCTACTGCCTCTCTCAATTCGCGCATGGCCCCGACAAAGTTTGTCCCATTGTCCGACCGCAACTCAAGCACTTGACCTCGCCTTGCCACGAAGCGTCTGAGGGCATGGACAAAGGAGTCCGTGTCCAAGGATGACAACACCTCCAAGTGTACAGCTCTCACAGCCAGGCATGTAAAGATTACTCCGTACCTTTTAATCATAGTTCTGCCACGCTTAATCTCAAAGGGCCCGAAGCAATCCACCCCCGCTCGGGTGAAAGGCGGCTCATCGGGAGAAACTCTATCATGTGGTAGATCTGCCATGTACTGATTGCCTGGGGCTGCATTCAGTCGACGACAAACCACACACCTTGACAGAGTCTTCCTTATGGCGACACAGGCGCCTGGGATCCAATACCTCTGGCGCAACTCTGACAGCATGTGGTTACGTCCACCATGACCTGTGGCTTGATGCACGTGATGGAGAATGAGCGTAGAGATGTGGAGCCAGTATGGCGGGATGTCTTGCCTCATCTGGCATGGCTACTCGATCGAGCCTACCACCAACTCTTAGCACATCATCCTCCAAAACAGGGTCAAGCCTGTAGAGATGGCTGTTCTTCTTCACCTTTCCTCCATTCTGCAGGCAGGCCAGTTCGTCCGGAAACCTCATTCTTTGACAAAAGCAAACGATCGCCTTTTCGGCTCTGGCAAACTCCTCAATTGAAAGGGGTCCCTTCCCTGTGGCCTGTGCCTTGACACTTACCATCTCCTCCTGCAGCTTCCTTTCCAGCTGTTCTTTATCTGAATTGGACTGATCGAGAGCTTCCTTCAGCTGTCTCCTCCTCTGCCCAAGGTCAAACAGTAACCTCTTGAACCGAAGCAGCCAGCCAACCGCCCTTCTCAGCCGAATCCAAGAGGAGAAGTGTTCAATGAAGCGCATGACTGAGTCAGCCTGTTCTTCGACCTGAACAGCATTCGCAGAAACGGCTACCTTGACCTCAGGGTCTTCTGAAGAGATCTTTCCAGAGAGGTCGATGTTTACTGGCCATTTCTCTTCAGGTTCCATAAGAAAACTTGGTCCCAGCAACCAAGCTTCAGATTTTAGGAACATGTTCACCTTAACTCCCCTAGTGGCCAAGTCTGCAGGGTTATTGGACGTGTTCACGTACCTCCATTGCGATGGTTCAGATATGGAAAGAATCTCTGCTACTCTATTTGCAACAAAGGTTTTGAATCTTGAAGTCTTGTTATTAATGTACTTCAGTACTGAGGTGCTGTCGCTCCAGAAAACAGATTCTTGCAGCGGCATCCTCAACTCCTTTCTCCACAGCTTGTCCATCCTGCTTGCCACCACTGCAGCCGTTAACTCCATGTGGGGAATAGTAATGGATTTCAACGGTGCCACACGAGCTTTGCCCAACACAAAAGCACAGTGAGCCTGTCCCTGGATGTTATGCTGTAACAGGTAAGTCACCGTACCATATCCATCTTCACTTGCATCTGCAAAGTGGTGAAGCTGGACGGAAGAAACTTCTCCAAAGTCAGGAGGCTTAAAGCACCTGACAACCTTGAATTCCTCTAACTGATGGAGCTCCTTCAACCAGGTGGCCCATTCTTGAGCAGCGGCGTCTGGCAGTGTGTCATCCCAGCCCAGCCGACCTCTGCAAGTGTTCTGAAGAATTCTTTTAGCGACAAGTACAACTGGTGACAGGAATCCTAAGGGATCATAGATGGAACTGATGACAGATAAGATCCCTCTCCTCGTCAGGGGCCTGTCCCGCAGTGTGATCTTAAACTTGTAGGAGTCCGACTGGATGCACCACTGAACTCCCAAGGCCCTTTCCACCGGCAAGGTGCCACTGTCCAAATCGAGGTCCTTGACCTCAAGAGATCGGTCTTCTTGAGGTATAGCGGCAAGAACGGTGCGACTGTTGCTAACCCATTTTGTGAGCTGAAATCCGCCTTTTGCACAAAGTGCACGAAGCTCCTGATAAAGAGATATGGCCTCCTGTTCAGAGCCAAATGATGCCAGGCAATCATCAACATAAAAATTGTGAAATACAGTATCAACGGCCTTTTCACTGAACTGGGCTCGGTTGTCTTCGGCACTTTTTCTCAAAGCAAAAGACGCACAGCTAGGAGAAGATGTAGCTCCAAACAGATGGACGACCATCCTATGCTCCACCAGATCCTGCTCATATTCTCCACTTGGCCACCATAAGAACCGTAAAAGATCAGAGTTTGTTCTTGGTACTCTGACCTGATAAAACATGGCCGTGATGTCTGCCATAAGCACAACAGGCTCCTTTCGGAATCTAGTTAAAACTCCGACCAATGAGCTGGTGAGATCTGGGCCTTGAAGAAGTCGAGCATTTAAAGATGTTCCCTGGAAAGTCGCCGCGCAATCAAAGACAACTCTCAGCTTCTTCTTTTGGGGGTGGTACACCCCATGGTGTGGGATGTACCAAACCCTCCCATCATCACGGTCGATCTCCCCTTCTGGCACTCTCTCAGCATAGCCCTTTGATATTATGTCGCTCATGAAGTCTGTATAGTGAGCATGAAACAGACGGTCCTTTGTAAACCTCCTTTTGAAACTGAAAGTACGCTGCACTGCAACATTCCTGTTGTTGGGCATTTTCATATCTTCTTTCTTCAAGGGCAAGCCGATACTGTAATGCCCATCAATCAACTTGGCCGACTCTTTAACGGACTCCATGAACTCACGATCTTCTCAGGACAACCCTGGCTGGTCATCTTGGACACACTCAGGAAAGTCAACCTTTGTCTGCTGCTCCCACAGATCCTCAAGTGTAACAACAGAAATCCTGTTGACTGTGACTTCTCGTTCGACACAGGTTAAGTCGTTGATGCAGCCCCCTCTCAGTGGACCATTCACTGTCCATCCCAATATGGTCTTCACTGCATAAGGGCCACCATCTGCACCTCGAATGACCTCCCATGGTTCCAAGGCCCTGGGAACGTTTGTCCCAATGAGCAAATCCACCTTGGAGTCAATTTCTGTTAATTTCACGTCCTTCAGATGTGTCCATTGCAGGAGGTCTTCCTGCCTGGGAATATTACCTTGGTGGACAGGCATACATTTCTGCGTGAAGAGCTCTGGTAGCGCACAGAAACAGTCAGAGTCCAGACCAGCTACTTCCAGGTCCATCACAATGTGGCTGCTGACGACCTTCTCCTGACCCATTGTCCTGAGGAGGATGCCAGTTCTTCTTCCAATAAGATTCAGCCTGTTCATAAGGCGTTCAGTACAAAATGAGGCTGAACTCCCAGGGTCCAGGAAGGCATATGTAACGGCAATTTCATTTCCCTTTTTAGACTTCACCGGGACAGGCAAGATGGCAAGTGTACAATCACGCTCTCCGGCCCCAGTAAGCCCGCTAGATTGTACAGTGATCGGACCACTGTCACTGGCTCCTACTGCTTCTCTTGCAACTCCTTGATTCACCTTTGCTGAACCAGCTCCCTCGTTCAAGGGGCTCGCCTTGCTCTTCTCTCTTCCCAAATAATTCATTCCACTTGTTTTGCTCCTGCTTATGTCAGAAGGACAAGACGCTCTGAGGACGTTCAATTGTGCTTCAGATGCAGTGATTTCCATCTCCAAATCCAATTGCTCTTTCCTTTTTCTAAGCAGCTGCTCTTCCTCTTCCAGTGCATGTTTACTTTTTAGCATCCTTTGGCGGACCTTAAGTGCAGCCATTTCTGCCTCTGCTTTGATGCGTGCTGAGCGGGTATATAGAGTAGAGGATCTTCTTGATTTTCCAGAAAGATTAGAAGCACTGTCACTTGGTTTTATGTCATCATCCAGCTGCTTAGCAGAGTCTGCAGTTGTATCAGTATTCCCACCATGCTGATTGTATTCAGTCAAGTGAACATCAGGTGTAGGGTTTTCAACAACATGCGCCTTCTCGCTTAGTGGAGCATCAGTGAGGGAGCTTTCTGTATGGTCTGAATCTCCACTAGCTTGGGCCTTTACATCAGAAAGCCATTTTGTGACTTCATCAATAAAAGAAACCTTATGCGCATGTATACTTGTGAACCAGGCACTTTGTTTGTCTTGCTCCTCTTGAGGAAGCATTGGCATTGGCTTTTAAGTTTGTTAACCTTTGTTTGTCTTTCCTTTTGAATACCTTCAATTTTGTGTACATATGCCTTAGCAGTAAGTACAACTTGTCTTTTTTCTGAATCTTCGTTTGCATTTAAGCTCTCTATAGGACACTCATTTAACCCTTCAGAACTCATTTTTCATTCATGAATAACCATACATCAATAACCATAGCACCACTAATTCACAGCAACATTCATAGTTCACAGCAACATGAAATTGAAGCACTCAATAGAGCACCAGCATGTCTTTCAGTCATATTGTCTTTTAGTCATAGTGTTGGCTCGTCAGCAACATTGTCGATCGAGAGCAACGTCATTGTCAATCAAGTAGGCCACAGTCGCGGCCTTGTGAAGAAAAGGTTCACCGTTCTACGAGTCAGTCAAAAGAGTTTACAATACCTCAATTCCAACGGCGAGGCTATTGACGAAAAATGCTGTAATAATCCGGCAGACTGATTGAATCAAAGCCGGCGAAGTAGTTCAGTTGTTCACCAACACTGCGACTCGGGAGCATTGCAAAAAATCTCAAATCCAGTGGCGAGGCGGTGGTGAAACGCTGCAGTAGTTACCCTCCGTAATCCAGCAAACCGAAGCGATTATGCATGAACGAACAGACGTTAACGCCGACAGCAACGTAGAAAGCAGCTTCTCCAATCGTCTCGTTGGAACAGCGAGCTGGGCTTGTAGGTCCAAGACGCCGACGACACCGTTAGCTTTGTTGTAGGCTAACGTTAATCCACAGACGGGGCCTCTTCCAATTCGATCCCAGGAAATCCAGCAACAACGTTCCAAATTGGCCTTGATAAGCGCTTTTGTGTACAATTATTGCGGCTAACTGGCGACCAACAAAGTTCATAAGCCGCAGTAGGCTAAGCAGGGGAAACAGTTCAATTGTCTTACGCGCACTTGAATGATCCAATGTCCACACTCGTAATCCACCGTTTGCGTCATTTATTGTTTACCATCTTCATACGCTTACTGACTTCTTATTTAGACTCATTGCGATGCAAAGTATAACAAAGTTTCTGTGCAATCTGTGCGATCTGTGCGGTACACAAAAAGTAGCCCTCCCCGTGCTCACCCTACGCCATACTAAATTCCTGCACAGGTGTGCCGGTAAAGCTAATTAGTAAGGCTCCCAATTGCGCACCGCCCACACCCACCGTCACCCACACACAATAATGACAAGCGAGTGAACAAAAAATAACACCAATCACACAAATCAATTCATAAATATGAAAAGACCCAAACCATATGATTAAAGTAAAAACATATCTAATTTTGGCTCCTACACAGTGAATGTCACCACAGACCCACCATTTGATATATCAGAACACCATCTGCGATGTGTGATTTAATATCAATATAATGTTTGTCAATTTTGGTAATATCTGAACAAAGACTTGTGGAAATCCATTAATGGGTTTTGCACACAGAAAAAAATAGTGACAGAGTTATGAATTAAAAAACAAAAACAAAACAGTTGACCTTTAGAATATGAAATGTCTGTTCAGTGAGATCTGTCACGCCCACTCAATCACTACCAAATTTCATGCATTGACTGATTCATGCCCTTAGGTCATGCAAATCCATGCAGGAATATATGATGATGACATAAACTTTTCACATTTGTGATGTCCCCTACTGATTGGGGTCAAAATGCTTAAGGCGGCCTGTTCCTAAAATCCAAGGAGTGACTCTTCACCAGCGTCACAATTCAGTTCAATTCAATCACAATTTGTCTGTCAAAGATTTGAACACACGATTAATTTTTCTGACGCCTACTATTTTGTCACTTAATAGTCAGATCAATCTAAATTACATCTTTATGCAGAGCTTTCTTTAATTAATCTGACTAAAAAAGGCTACAGTAACTATATCTTTTCAGTACCAGTCTTGTGTGACTCACCTCAGTACATAAAAATTACCGAATCAAAATATAAATCTAGCTACAATGTATTATGCTTGCTGTAATCACCAAAAATATCATTTCCATATCACAGCTCGACAGGGCACTTATTAAATGTGGAGAACATCACACACGACTCTCTACTGCAGAGCTGGGTAGCAAAGTTGACAATAACTCCTCAGTTCTTGCTGATAATCGTTGTGAAGCAGTTGTTACACAAAGCATGTTCTGTTTAGTTGGATCGATCAACGATCAACATGGACTGGAATCTCCTGATTGTGCTCTGTCTCTGCATGAATGCAGAAGCTTCCACCTCCACAACATAATGCATCTTATAATTAAAAAAGTCTATGTTTCTACTGAAGATATGGACCACAATTTTTTATGATTGGACACATCAGAAATGAACAATGCAATGAATGGACAAATCAGAAATGCAACTTTTGATAAACCTTTTCCAAGAAAGAATTTGGAAGCAATCTGAACTGTTGTTTAGGAGGAAATCCATCAGTCAGACACAAAAACAACAGGGCTCTACCCCTTCAGGGTCTGAACCCTACACAAACACAATGGGTTTCTGCTCATGTGCGGCCTAAATCCAAAGTTTATATAATTTATATAATTTACAAAACACGCTTGTATGAATTAACACATTGTTGGCAAGTAGGACTTGGAACCCTGGGCTTTGATCTTCGTATTCCCAGAGAAGGGGATTTTGACAGATTTTGCCTCTGGGGAAATGTGGTATTCACAAGTAGATAGAATGACATCAATAGTGAAAAAAAGTGGTAGTTTTGTCTGTTTGTACTTAAAGTGCCAATGAAATGTAACCACAAATCTAAGAATTACATCATGTAATCATGTGTAACACTTTCATGAAGTTTAAAAATACAGTGCAAAGAGTGATCAGATATAATGGGATGCATCAAGAAAGAGAGTTAACCGAAGGCCTGAAGGCCAGAGTTTCTAAGACCCAGTGATAAGGACACAGGGAGAGCACCTTCTTAAAAAAAACAAAGCGAGGCGAAGAGCAACTGGTCGACATGCAGTTCTGCATGTACGCCAATCTTCGCGCAAGTGCAGAAGGTAATTAATGCTGGGTTTTTCCACTAGAGGTTCGGGAATTTACATTAGAAATATGGTATATTTCCATAGAGAAATCGCAGTGTCAGCAGAAATTAAGCCGAATAGTGATCTGCACATCTTGGAACTACTTTTCCGAAAAAAGTATTTTCTTCGGCTCTGGCTCCAGTTGGCATTTCTTTGTAGGTGGTGAAATGCCAAAGAAGCTGCTTAATGTCTGTTGCTTTTTGGACATGACAGTAGCTGAAAAGCAGCATGTGTAAGGTTAGATGAGATCGGTCAAGTACGCAAAGGCGCGTAGTAACATAATGGCGTTATGCATTCCTGATTTTTGTTACACGTGTACCTGCGTACCAGTTATGTGCACCCCTGTTTACAGCCTCTTTTTTGTTATTTTCAATTGCATACAACAAAAAATATAGAAAATTGACACATTATGTTGTAAGCAGGTTCAAATCAGGCTTGTATTTATTATGTATTTATACATATGTTTTAAATGTATAATAATAATTATTATAGGCACTTTTGATTATATCCTCTTGGCTTTTAGTCCAGCTTATTTTGCCAATTCAGTCTGTGTCCCTACCCAGTGGTTCTCTAAATAAAGCATAGGAGAATAGTTTGCCTGCGTTCTGTGGTGATGCACAAAGCTGAATCGTCAGCTGAATTTTCTGCACACACCCACATTAGGATTGCCAGCCTCAATGCAGCTGACACAAACAGTTTACAGTTTTCTGAGCTATGTGATTGGTTAGTTTATCTGTTCTCGCCCCTCTTGTTTGATAAAAGTTTCATGTGCATATGTACTACAAAATTTCCTTGGCTCATGCAGTCAACTTGCTTAGGAATGTTGGAGAAGATTCTGAACAGTGAAACAACAGACATGATTAGCTGTGATAGCATTACAGGGCTATTTCATTTAGTCTTTAGTATTGCACTTATACAAAGGGTGTGAAGCCTGGGGACTTTTTGAGAGACACATTTAAATGAATGGCCATCCTGCTGGCCTTGGACTTACAGCGCCAAGTATCAACTGTAAAATGAACTTAATGTCATTTCTCTCTCTCTTCTCCCCTCATTGTCATTTTAGCTGTTGAATAAAGCCAGGAAATACAGAAAATAAATAAATGTATTTCAGTCTCCTCCAAAAATACTGGATCCTAAATCTTCCTTAAGGCATCTTTTTAATATCTCTGTCTGATTACATAATTAGTCATTTTATCAGACCTTACAGAGCTCCTGTAGAGCCACACATACCCTTTTTACACTAGTCAAAGCCACTGATACCCAATATCATCTGGCTTTTGTTTTCATTGTGAATGTGTACAATCGGCATTCACACCTGGGCTCACTTGACTCTGCAGTAGTCATGGATATTCATGTCTCCATCTCTGATTGGCTGTAATGTAAACACAACAGCTGGGTGAACATGTAACATTCACCACTCTTCAGGCCCAATACTTTGAAATGTGTTGAATTAAAGGCAGCTAGCTTGTTCATACTTTTCCATTTTAGTGGAAGTAAGCAGTTCCAGTTAGCACTTGAACATCGATCAGAATACGCTGAGTTTGAAAGAGAGACTGAAGTGAAAAATACTAGAAAAGTGGCTTCCGTGTCTGTCAGAGGCCTGATTGGCACTTTGTTTAATAATCTGAATTAGTTTAAACGTCTTCTGTACAATGTTATATATGATCTGCTGCTTTCTACTGTTCCCTGGCTAATCACATATAGGGTTCTGGACTCCTGCACTATCGGTCTCCTATACTGACCGAATTTTGTCAGTGCTACCAAGTAGCAATTCACGTTAGATCAATCGGTGCCAAATTTTGTTACCTGAGTGGCATCTTCACAGTAAAGTTATAAAGAGGGATGCAGACTAAAAGGTCTCTTCAAAACTCTTGAAATTCATTTCAAACACGACGTTTTTTTGTTGACTAAAACAGTATGTTTATCATTATGTTCACAACCTGTTTATACAATTAACAGTATGTCAACTGCATACACACAAGGGTTTATTATAGCAGGCTTTCTTTGATTCCTGAAAGGATATTTATATAACAAACAGTCAGCCTGCTTGCTTGATGTTAACTCATGCTAAAAATTCTCACTAATGTGCTAATGAGGGTTAGCATCGCTACCATGATTACAGTATATTTACAAACAATATGTTTTAATTCACATGCTTAAAATGAAACGATATGTGGGCTCATATTTACAGGCATGTATGGTATTTCATATGCTTTGTAAACTAAATTATGATCATAGACTTCACATGATTAACTCAATCTGCAGCTGTACCATCAACACTTCTATTACAGCTCAAGGGCTCACAACATAAACTCAGAATCTCCCAACTCTAATCACCTACGTTTAGTGGGTTAACTCGCATTTAAAAACCTTTTAAATACATTTATAATTTCAGTGTAAATGTGCTAACAGGCTACAGATTACTAACCATACTGAGAAAACTGAACTTAATTCTAAAATGTGTTGATTTGTCTTTTAAGTATTACAGCTTTCATTAAACTCTGAAAAACTCTAATTCATCTCACAGTCACTCTCCCTTTATTCATCTGTTATAGGTTTGTAATGCTGTCCTTAACTCCCTATATCACATTTTAAAAGCTTCATCCTCCTGAAATTCAACTTCTCACCTCCACTACTTACTTGTAAACCGACAACTCCTGTTCCAGCCCATGGTTCAGCTTGGGCCAGCACAGGGCAGGCCCTGTTTTCCTTTGGTTAGAATCTACAGGAATAGTAGAGACAGATGGTACCACAAAGCCCTACAGTTTATTTGAAGCTCAAGCTCTGCATAGTCATTAAAGTGTGGTCTCATGGTACCCTGCGTTTTTGTCTATATCTGCCACAGATGTGGCTGCTCTTCGCTCTCTGTCTGTATTTAAGTGTGTAGATGAAGGGTTAAACTGTATTCCTCACTATAGAGAGGAGCCCTTCTCAGAGAATTGGGCATGTCCGCCCATTGAGGGCCGTTAATCAGCTTGAGTGAATTTTAAATCCGTATTTACAAACTAGTTTGCTGTCTCTTTTGCTTTGGTCTGACACCCAACATCTCAGTTCTCCATATGCCATTGCCTGCTCACCAAAACTCCTGTGCTACGTGAGTGGGGCATACTGCAGATGCTTTACTCAGTTTCTTTGCCTTTACTTCAGTGTGGTATAGGCTCTTGTGCATGTAAAAAGACTTGAATTCTAAAAAGGCCAAAGTCTGCAGCAACAGGTGCTCCTCTCTCCCACAGAAAACACTGCTATAAAGTGCTTGAGAAGACTCATCAGTATTCCCACCTTTAATTCCATGACTTCATGACATCATGTGTCTCAACTGTGTTTCACAGGCATAACCTCCAATTCTAGTGTTTGACTTAATTGAATATTAACTTTGCTTTATTGTGTTCCCAAATGCAAATGTTATTGTTTGTTCATGTTTGTTTAGAACATGATGGTTAATGTTGGTTATTGTCTTAATTGTGCTTGTTTGTAGTTTTAACCTTTTGTGAGGTGGCTAAGCTCAAGTCATCCATACAAGATTTCCAAGGATACGCTGTGTAACTCTCCTGCCCCTATCCACTAATCTAACTGCCCTGTGGTGATCAGATTTGCAGTCTTCACCAGCAGCGATGACAGCTTATCCATCATCCTGCTCTCTCCCACCACCTGCACTGGGTAAGAGGGCATCCCAGGATGGAACCTTCTTAATAACTTTATCATGTTCCCTCCTGTTTGCTGCTGAGATGCTGCTGCTCCAGCAGACTACTCCATAGAAAATGGCTGATGCCACCACAGAGTCATAGAAAGAGGTCAGGAGTGCCCCATGCACTCCAAAGGACCAGAGCTTCCTCAGCAGATGGAGTCTGCTCTGACCTTTAATCTCTAACCCAAGTAGCCACATTTGGATAATATTGCAATATAAATTATTGCCAAACCTTAGTCTCGAACATACATGTTGACTAACAATAAAAACTGCAGAATACCATCAACACACATTTCTAAGAAGTCGCAATACTACTAACACAATGGCAAGAGGCCCTTGATTCAGTCACCGTAACTGATGGAACAATCTGCTGTTGGAATGGAGACGTGACACATTAGTTTCAGCATTTTGAGTGTGGGTATTCTTTTCTAATGTTGCCTGTGTACCACAAGGCCTCACTGCTGCTGCTCTGGTGTCACAGAAAGGACAGTTATCGTTCAAGGCTCAATTCACCTTTGGCTCTGTAAGCGTGGTTTGACATTCACTCTGTGTGTGGATCACGAAAGAAAAGATATATTTGTCATCAAAAAATGTTTCCTCTAGGGATGTCCTGATCAGTTTTTTTTTTTTTTTTTTTTTTTAACCTCGATCCCAATCTGAGTCGTATTATTTAGCAAATGCAGATATCGTGTCCCGATCTGATGCTTAGCCTTAACTAATATTTTCCTGGATAATACAGCTGCATTAAGAAAAAAAGTACATGCATTTAAGCTGTTCCTTAATAGTTTTTATTTTTTTATTTTGTTGAAACAAGGTATCTACTTTCATATGTCTCTTTCTTATTCTGCATATGCTACTGGAACATTGGCCTCCTCTTTCCTTGTGTTAGCAGGTCAGTCTGTGACACTGCACTGTGAAAGCAGACCCTCGTGTACAGCCAGCTGAAGTGTGTGTGAGACACAGCCCACAGTTGGTACCTCCATCACATCTATTGCTTTTTTCATATTCCTTATGTAAAATGATGTGGACGTGTTGCTTGTTTATTTCACATGCGTTCAGCATCTCCTCGATTGCCTGTTTACATGCTTTGTAACTCGAAAGTGGAATAAATGTAATGTAATGCCGAGATGGTAGAACATACTGGGGATTCAAAAACTCCAGATGACTCCCTGATCCTCCACCAGATGAGCTGGTTATCCTGAGCGATTAATTGAATTACCTTCTCTGTAATATTTTATTGTACCAAATGAGTAGTATTAAATGCAGCTCTTTTGTTACCCCTCATGAAACAGTTGTATTACAGATGTTACATGTCGCCACTGGACTGCTTTCACTTTCTAATTTCACTTATTTCCACACTGCAGACAGTTTATCCATAGGTTTGCCAGAGTAATGTTTCATATGAGCCTGAGTTCTGCTACAAATTGTGCTATGACGAAAACAAAAAAAGGAAAAATCGGCCCTGGGTCCAATTTCCGATCCCCGATCAGTGGAAAAATGCTCATATCGACCCTGATCCAGATCCTGCAGATCCTGCGGCTAAAAAGCTTTAATAATAAAAAAGACTGAATACCAAAGTTCTCCAAAACTGAAAGTAGAAAAATACAGTTCTCAGAAAAGCAGGCAAAGAAGATAATTCACAAGATTTAACCTCCATACCTTATCTAGATTGAGGGTTAGACTGTAGGTGGTCCTGCCTCCAATACAATATGAGGCATATGTTACAGCCCCATAATAAAACTAGAAATTGGTGGATAGTTGTCCGAATACTAGAATATTATAGTGTAGACGTTTAAAAAGGTAATTGGGTTGAACACAAAAAGACATGAGGTATGAGGTAAAAAGAGTTTGGAAGTGTTGTAATTTTTCATATGGTTGTGACAAAACGGGGGACCACGGCATCTTAAACATTTCCAAAAACCTGCTAAAATTATTTTTAAAAATAGATATTTATGTATGTGCAGAAGACATGCAAGAGAAAAAAGAACACTTCTAAAAGGTTGCTGTGTGTTCAGCTCTCTGTACTTTTTTAGCCTTTAAGTGAGTCTCTGTTGTCTGAAGTTTAGTTTCTCTCCTTAGCCAACCAAAGGTCAGTAGGTCAAAAAACATTTTGATTCAGTTACTGCTTTCATGGTTTTGCTGCTTCATTTTTTAATGAAGAATTTCTGGGAAATGAAATGAGTTTATCATATTAGCAGAGCAATTTTTCAATAATATTGCAGGGAGGGGGAATATTTACAGCTGCTCCTTTGACCTCTACTCAAGACAAGCTCATCATTTTCTTAAGACATACCTTCAAGCAGGAAGCCCTGTTTTAATAGAACAGCAAATACCTGTCGCGCTGTGCTGACGCACTGAAACAATCCAATTCATGCAGAGTCAACAAATGTGTATGGAAAAGCCCCACTTATGCTTAGTTCTGTGTCTCGACACACCCGAGACACTGAGACATCTGTTGGCTACTAAAATCTATGAAAATAAAAAGTAAAGGACTCAAAGGGCAACCCTGTTGGGTTCCCTGTTATAACTCAGATACTTTGTATATACATTATCAGTTAACCTCATTGCTAGGAAACTCAGATTGGCAAGGTAATAAGAATAACAACTAGCTCTTTTTTATATTAAATTACCTTTTTATCCTACATTCTATAATTTCTCTTACAGAGATGGATTTGGGGCTATTGGTCCACATTTGCGCCTGTACCTGCACTGACTGTTGGAAGCATCGGAGTGGCTGCTGGTAAGGGACCCCCAGCAGCACCAGAATGCTAGAATGCCTATCACTCAGGAAAACGCCCTCAGCATCCTTCCACTTCTGGAGGACTGGCCTGGGGCTCAGACAACAAGATCGCAGCAGGACCAGGACCTGATCAAGGACCATTGTGGTTACAAGGTACCTAATCCAGTTCACCCCTATGTTTCTACTTAAATATTAAATGGTCCAACCTTCAACATCTAACTGTGAAAATTAAGCATAACCCAAACTTTATTTTTGTAGGAATGCAAAAAATGACTATGAGCTATTATTATTGTTATTATGTATTTGCTTGCTTTGTATCTGTGACATAGCAATGTCAATTGTAGCCTCATACAGTCCAATAAGAGTAGTGTAATTATATAGATAGAGCGAGAGAGAGTGGTGCAATGTTGAAGTTGTTTAGTACTGTACTACAGTCAGGATGTTTTCCTGACATCTGGTACAAAGGGCTCATTTCCCCCCTTCATAAGAGTGGGGACAAATCAGACCCTTATAACTACTGTGGCATCTATGTCAGCAGCTGTCTGGGTAAACTATTCTGTAGTATTCTCAATAAAAGAATATTAGATTTTCTTGAGGAACACTCTGAGTGAAAGTTAAAATGGCTTCTTCCCAAAACACCGCACTACCGACCATACAAACATGTACACCAAACAAAAATGGTACAATATTCACTTGTTCCATTGATTTCAAGAAAGCTTTTGACTCTATTTGGCATGAAGGACTCTATTACAGGCTTCTAATCTGTGGTATAAGGGGTAAAATGTATGATCTAGTTCAGGGATGGGCAACTGGTGGCCCGCGGGCTGCATGCATCCCTCCTCCTCACTCAATGCGGCCCGCGAATGAATTTCCAAATATCAATAATTCAGTGTCGACGGAAGTAACACTATTTAAACAATTTGTATCTTGATGAAAGAGATAGGACTACTTCTAGCCACACGCGGCTCAGAAAGCATCTGTTGCAGGAGCTGGAATTGAGAATACTCGCTCAAGTTGGCACATCAATATTAATGTGCCACAAAGTCAGCCCAGTGGGAGACTTGGAGAGCAGACGCTAAACTCAGATTAGCTGTTTGTTAACACAGTGCTAACTCAAGCCAGTGTGCTCAGAATCTCCAATTGCTCCTTCACGAGTGTGGCACAAATATCATGCCATAAATATGAAACATGTCATGCAATGGGAAGGCAGAGAGTAGAAAAGCACATCAAACATGAATATTGTTTTTTGTTATCATTGTTGCACTTTGTGCCTGTTTAATTTTTATTGAATGATGATTTTTGAGACGCCATTGCACTGAAATAACTGTATATCACTCAGGAATGTGAATGTTTTGTCTCTGTGTTAAATTGGCTAATTTAATGATAGGGATATAGTATCCTACTGGTGGAAGTGCGTGATTACAATCTGGCCCTCAAGTAGTGAGGATTACATTTTTGTGGCCCTCTCTATCATTAAAGTTGCCCATCCATTATCTAGTTAAACCAATGTATTTAGAAAATAATCTTATATGTGTGCTGTTAAAATTGGAGACAAACTGAATTCTTCACCCAGAGAAGAGGTGTACGTCAGGGTTACAATTTAATTCTGACGCTATTTAATGTACAAATTAGCTTGCTGTTGAGTTGGATCAGTGTGCTGCTCCTGGCCTCTCCCTCCTCGAAAGAGAGGTGAAGTCTCTCTTTTATGCTGATGACCGTGTTCTACTATCTCCTACTGGACAAGGACTACAACAACAACTACTGTCAGAACTGGGCCCTGGCAGTAAATATGAAGAAAACTAATGTCATGGTCTTTCAAAAACGCCCCAGATGTCAGGAGAACAAATACCAGTTTACTATAAATAATCATGTCATTGAACATAGCATGAGTTACACCTACCTTGGTATAACAAACACAGCATCAGGGAGTTTCAACATGGTAGTGAATGCACTAAAAGAAAAAGTTCAAAGAGCCCTATATGCAATCAGTAGGACATTTTATAATTTCCAAATTCCAGTCACAATCTGGCTTAAATGTACGGTGGTGAAGTATGCAATGTACGGTGGTGAAGTATGGAGTCCACTCAGTCATCAGAGCTTTACCTGCCAGGACAAATATCCACCAGAATCTTTACAGGCAAAATTCTGCAGATATGTCTTACACGTACATAGAAACACACCAACAAGAGCATGTAGAAGAACAGGATTAGACAGATACCCACTGATAATCAACATTCACAAGAGAACACTCAACTTTTCCAACCACCTGAAATCTAGCTCCTGAGACACCCTCCACTCCCTATGTTCCCTATGTCAGTTGGTACTGAGGCTAACTGCCCCCTCTCAGACATAGTCTGACCAGCCTCAGAATAACACTGCTCTCCAAACACCAATCAGAGTAAAGCAAATTATATCACACTGTAAAGAAACCTATCTGGAACACTGGAAATAAGAAACTAAAAGCCAAAGTAGATTAGAATGTTATCTGGCCCTAAACAGAGATTATGAATTAGCAGAATATCTCTCTACTGTCAGAGATAGAAATTAGAGACAGGTACAGGCTCAGTGACCACAAACTGACAATCCAAACAGAGAGACACAAAAAATCATGGCAACTAAAAGAAAACGAAACATGTGGTCGCTGTTCGACAGGTGAGGTCGAGACAGACATGCACTTTCTCCTAAAATGTGAAAAATTCAAGGAAACAAGAAACATATATCTTGAAAAATTCAGCTCTATATTCTAAGATTTCAGAGAGCTGAATGACCTATCAAAATTAAAAATACTCCTGGGAGAAGGAGACAGGGCATATCTTGCTGCCCAATATATATCAACATGCCACAACCTGAGAGTGACCGACGCACACGGACACACACACACACACACACACACACACACACACACACACACACACACACCATCCATCCATCCATCCATCCATCTTCTACCGCTTTATCCGTTACCGGGTCGCGGGGGCAGCTGTCTGAGCAGGGACACCCAGACTTCCCTCACCCCGGACACTTCCTCCAGCTCTTCTGGGAGGATCCCAAGGCGTTCCCAGGCCAGCTGGGCGACATAGTCGCTCCAGCGTGTCCTGGGTCTTCCCCGGGGTCTCCTCCCAGTGGGACATGCCAGGAACACCTCCCGTGGAAGGCGTCCCGGGGGCATCCGAAACAGATGCCCGAGCCACCCCAACTGGCTCCTCTCGATGTGGAGGAGCAGCGGCTCTACTCCGAGCTCCTCCCGGGTGACAGAGCTCCTCACCCTATCTCTAAGGGAGCGCCCCGCCACCCTGCGGAGGAAACTCATTTCAGCCGCTTGTATCCGGGATCTTATTCTTTCGGTCATGACCCAAAGTTCATGACCATAGGTGAGGGTAGGAACGTAGATTGACCGGTAAATCGAAAGCTTCGCCTTTCGGCTCAGCTCTCTCTTCACCACGACAGACCGGTACAACGACCGCATTACTGCGGCCGCCGCACCGATCCGCCTGTCAATCTCACGCTCCATCCTTCCCTCACTCGTGAACAAGACCCCAAGATACTTAAACTCCTCCACCTGAGGCAGTAGCTCTCCCCCAACCCGGAGGGGACAAGCCACCTTTTTCCGGTCGAGAACCATGGCCTCAGATTTGGAGGTGCTGATTCCCATCCCAGCCGCTTCACACTCGGCTGCAAACCGCCCCAGGACATGCTGGAGGTCCCGGCTCGAAGGAGCCAACAGGACCACATCATCCGCGAAAAGCAGAGATGAGATCCTGTGGCTCCCAAACCAGATCCCCTCCGGCCCGTGGCTGCGCCTAGAAATTCTGTCCATGAAAGTAATGAACAGAACCGGTGACAAAGGGCAGCCCTGCCGGAGTCCAACATGTACCGGGAACAGGTCTGACTTACTGCCGGCAATGCGAACCAAGCTCCTGCTCCGCTCGTACAGGGACCGTACGGCCCTTAACAGGGGGCCCCCGACCCCGTACTCCCGGAGCACCTCCCACAGAATGCCACGAGGGACCCGGTCGAATGCCTTCTCCAAGTCCACAAAACACATGTGGACTGGTTGGGCAAACTCCCATGAACCCTCGAGTACCCTGCGGAGGGTATGGAGCTGGTCCAGTGTTCCGCGGCCCGGACGAAAACCGCATTGTTCCTCCTGAATCTGAGGTTCGACTATCGGCCGAATTCTCCTCTCCAGTACCCTGGAATAGACTTTCCCAGGGAGGCTGAGGAGTGTGATCCCCCGATAGTTGGAGCACACCCTCCGGTCCCCCTTTTTAAATAGGGGGACCACCACCCCGGTCTGCCAGTCCAGAGGCACTGTCCCCGACTGCCATGCAATGTTGCAGAGACGTGTCAACCAAGACAGCCCTACAACATCCAGAGACTTGAGGTACTCAGGGCGGATCTCATCCACCCCCGCTGCTTTGCCACCGAGGAGCTTCCCAACTACCTCAGTGACCTCAGCTTGGGTGATGAATGAGTCAACCTCCGAGTCCCCAGCCTCTGCTTCCTCTATGGAAGACACGTCAGCGGGATTGAGGAGATCCTCGAAGTATTCCTTCCACCGCCCGACAATATCCCCAGTCGAGGTCAACAGCTCCCCACCTCCACTGTAAACAGTGTTGGTGGAGAACTGCTTCCCCTTCCTGAGGCGCCGGACGGTTTGCCAGAATTTCTTCGAGGCTGACCGATAGTCCTCCTCCATGGCCTCCCCGAACTTTTCCCAGACCCGAGTTTTTGCTTCCGTGACTGCCCGTGCCGCCGCCCGCCTGGCCTGCCGGTACCCGTCAGCTGCTTCAGGAGTCCCCCGGGCCAACCAGGCTCGGTAGGACTCCTTCTTCAGCTTGACAGCATCCCTTACTTCCGGCGTCCACCACCGGGTTCGGGGATTGCCGCCACGACAGGCACCGGAGACCCTACGGCCACAGCTCCGGACAGCCGCGTCAACAATAGAAGTGGAGAACATGGTCCATTCGGACTCAATGTCCCCAGCCTCCCTCGGGATCAGGTCCAAGCTCTCCCGGAGGTGGGAGTTGAAGACCTCTTTGACAGAGGGTTCTGCCAGACGTTCCCAGCAGACCCTCACAATACGTTTGGGCCTGCCAGGTCTGTCCAGCCTCCTCCCCTGCCAACGGATCCAACTCACCACCAGGTGGTGATCAGTTGACAGCTCAGCCCCTCTCTTCACCCGAGTGTCCAAGACATACGGCCGGAGGCCAGATGACACGACCACAAAGTCAATCATTGACCTCCGGCCTAGGGTGTCCTGGTGCCATGTGCACATATGGACACCCTTATGCTTGAACATGGTGTTCGTTATGGACAAACTGTGACTAGCACAGAAGTCCAGTAACAGAACACCACTCTGATTCAGATCGGGGAGGCCGTTCCTCCCAATCACACCCCTCCAGGTAACACTGTCGTTGCCCACGTGAGCGTTGAAGTCCCCCAGAAGAACGACGGAGTCCCCGGTTGGAGCACTCTCCAGTACCCCTCCCAGGGACTCCAAGAAGGCCGGGTACTCTACACTGCTGTTCGGCCCATAAGCCGAAACAACAGTGAGATACCTATCCCCGACCCGAAGGCGCAGGGAAACGACCCTCTCGTTCACTGGGGTAAACCCCAACACATAGCGGCTGAGCCGAGGAGCTATAAGCAAGCCCACACCAGCTCGCCGCCTTTCGCCGCGGGCAACTCCAGAATAGAAGAGAGTCCAGCCTCTCTCAAGGAGTTCGGTTCCAGAGCCCAGACTGTGCGTAGAGGAGAGCCCGACTATCTCTAGTCGGTACCGCTCAACCTCTCGCACCAGTTCAGGCTCTTTCCCCCCCAGTGAGGTGACATTCCATGTCCCCATGGCTAGAGTCACCATCCGGGGATTGGGTCGCCGGGGCCCCCGCCCACGACCGCCACCCAGATCCCACTGCACCCGCCCCCTCTGAACCCTCCCGTGAGTGGTGAGCCCACAGGAGGGCGGGCCCACGTCGCTCTTTCGGGCTGCGCCCGGCCGGGTCCCGTGGGCGAAGACCCGGCCACCAGGCGCTCGCCTGCGAGCCCCAACCCCAGGCCTGGCTCCAGGGTGGGGCCCCGGTGACGCCGATCCGGGCGACGTAAGCGTCCTTGGTCTTCGTTCTGTCATCAGGGGTATTAGAATTCTTCATCCAGAGCAAGTATGCAAAGTCTGTTTGATCTGCCAACTCTGCTGGCAGTAACGTAGAATTGTCCATGGCTGAAGAAATCCCTTGTGCAGAAAACACCAACGCACTGTAAAGACTGACCCTGTGACTTATTCACAGTCATGGCAAAGATGTTGTCAGATGGTATGAGGGTGATTCATGGAATTAAGAGAGTGCGTCCGGCATTGACACCAATTACAGATTTTGCAACTAAGAGGTGTGGCAGTATTTGTTCTATGATGTATGTTGAGCCATTGCAGTGTCCATTTTGTTGGTCAAAGTTTTGCAGTAGCATGATTACCATTCCCACCTTTAAGGTTATGCGATGAGGAGGCATTCCGGATGGGCAGAGTGTGTTTAAAAACTCAGTTGGGTATATATGGTGAACCTTGAGAAGCTGCAATGTCAACGCTGTTGAAAACATGTTTCCTGGAAATATCTTGGTCATGTACTCATTTACTATGTCGACTTCAGAGTTAGTTGGGCATAAAATGACATATTCACATAGCCACGTTAGACTTGAAATGTTGGCCAGCATGTCTTCATACACCTAATGGACAATGTCTTTCAGTTTGTCACCAGGAATTGTCAGTGTGTCATTGAGTTTAATGGCAAACTCACCCTATTCTGGCACTACTGGAATCTTAGCTTCACCAAGGTCTAAGAGAAATCTGGCAAGTTTCAGCATTTTTCCATAGGTATGAGCTCTTGCAACACCTTCCCATGATCTCAATTTGGCTACTGTGTGGTACAACAGTAAGGATTTACCTCCAATCGCCACTGAAGACCATTGTGATGCCACCAAATGGTTTGGCTGATCCTCGGAGCAACTGAAAAGTATGATCTGCTGCTTCTAATGCACGGCGATCAATCATCGTCACTTCATCCACGACCATGAGGTGTGTCATCCTAATGAGTGTTGCAGTGCTGTCATGTTCACTCACACTGCAAGTGGATTCATCACTGAGAATGAGAGGACATTTTGTTCTGCTGTGAAAGGTGGTGCCTTTTGGCAGTAGAGTAGCTGCAATGCCACTCGCAGCTGTTGCAAGAGCCATTTTGCCTTCTGCACAGACTTTGTTGAGGATGTGGCATAATATGAACGTTTTTTTCCTGTCCCGCCACTTGCATCAAGCACTATCATCTTTCCAAGGCCCTTTTCCATGCTCTCCTTCACTGTTTTGACAACAGTTTGCTGCTCATGATTAAGTCTGTTTTCTGTGTGAGCAATGTTAGCTTGAAGTTCTTCCACGTTATGCTCAATCTCGTGCTGGATGATGCGGGGAGTCTAATTATGGTTATGAAGTGGATTAGGTTCAGGGGAGGCTGAAGTGTCCACTCAGTGTAAAGCCATGTCTTTCAACTTGGTCCTTGAGGTCGAGTAGCACTTGTTTCAGAATGTATTCATCAGGCTCATTCACCGCTGCCCTGTGCATGAAGTCTTCACCAAGAACATGCTTGTGCCTTTCCCAGAACTGCAAGTGCTCTCCTCTAAGTACAGACATGAGCACGTTTGCAAATACTTTGCATTGCTGGGCCGAAGGTCACATTTGCTGTCTCTTCCATAACATAATCTACTTTATTGTCATTGTCAACAATCCCATGTGCAATGCAGGCTGCCAAATATGTGTTCATCATCACATCTCCAACTTTTCAGAGGTTTCTGAATGAAGTTGGTACTGGCACACGGTACAAAAGCATGCAAAGATAGAACAGTTCTGCAGTGTGTGGGTTGAAGGCAATCATTTGGATGCATCCAACAGTGTCAGCCATGCAGTCATCGTGGGAACTTTGTCTTTTTTTCTGCAGTTGAAATGTGCTCTGTGTGTACGTGAAGTGTCGCATGTTTGGATGTAGAGACCTGGCTCCAAAAAAGGCAGTCAGTGTAGTGGTAGGTGGCCCTGCATACAGTTGGTTCTGGGCATCATTAAACGTGATGACTTGTTCATCCTCTAGGTCAGGCATGTCCAAAGTCCGGCCCGGGGGCCAAATGCGGCCCAGGTTTAAATTTTCACCGGCCCGCAGCGTCTGTTATCACATCAATAATATGTGGCCCACCAGCCCTGCTGACCACAGAATGAAATACATGTGTACAAAAAAGCTATTCTACATTTCACCAGAAGATGGCCGCCGCATAGGTCCGCTGTGACCCCTGGCCTTGTGAGATCATTTCAGGCCAGCCCATTTCTGACATCGCGACTGCAGCTAAAAAAAGGACAGTTGACAAAGAGGGACGACGTTTCCAGGACGAGTGGAAATTGGAGTATTTTTTCACTGAAATACAAAACAACTGTGTCTGCCCAATTTGCCAAGAGACTGTGGCAGTTTTCAAGGAATTTAATATCAAGAGGCACTACCAGACGAAACATGCTAACTGGGGACGAACGCCGTGAAAAATTGAAGCAAATGGAAGCTGTTTTAAGGGCAGCGCTTTTTCACAAGAGCCCGTGAGTCAAATGAAAATGCCACAAAGGCGAGCTACGAGGTGGCAACGCTGATTGCCAAGCACTGCAAACCTTTCACTGAGGGTGAATTTATTAAAGAATGTGTAATGAAAATGGTTGAGAAAATTTGTCCAGAGAAGAAGCAAGAGTTTGCCAATGTTTGCCTGGCTCGTAACACTGTGGTACGGAGAATTGAAGAAGTTTCATCAGATATTAAGAGACAGTTCGAAGCAAAAGGAGCGGAATTTGACTTTTTTTCGTTAGCCTGCGATGAAAGCACTGACACATCTGACACAGCTCAGTTACTGATTTTTTTTGAGAGGAGTGGACAATGACATGAACGTGAGTGAAGAGCTTCTCGACCTCCAGAGCCTGAAGGACCAAACAAGAGGAACAGATTTATTTGTTTCTCTTTGTTCCGCAGTAGATGAAATGAAGTGACAGTGGAATAAAGTCACTGGGATTATTACGGATGGCGCACCTGCCATGACTGGCGAGCGAAGTGGATTATCAACCCTTGTCTGTAACAAAGTCAGCGAAGAAGGAGGCACAGCTATCAAACTCCACTGTATTATTCATCAAGAAGTTCTCTGTGCCAAACATGTGAAATATGATCATGTTATGAAACCGGTGATGAAGGCTATCAATTATATCTGCTCCAAAGCCCTGTGCCACCGCCAGTTTCAACAGTTTCTGCACGACATCCAGGCAGAATACGGAGATGTTGTTTATCACAACGACGTCAGATGGCTCTGTCGACCCCCGACAGAGCCATCTGACGTCGTTGTGATAAACAACATCTCCGCACTACTGCACTACAGCGCTTCTACTCTCTTAGGGAGGAAATTGGCCAATTCTTGGCCAAAAAAGGGACAACCGATACCAGAACTATCTGATCCTGTTTGGCTGGCTGATTTCGGATTTTTAGTTGACATAACATGGCATCTGAATGCACTGAATACCAGCCTTCAGGGGCAAAATGCAATGGTAAGCCAGCTGTATTCACACATCAAAGCCTTTCGGACCAAGCTGCTACTTTTCCAGAGGTACCTGTCACAAGCGCAGCCCAATACCACACATCTCCCATCGCTGCAGGAAATTATGACCAGTTTCCCACAGAACAACACCAGTGTGCAAATGAGAAGGTATGCAACAGACATCTCATCTCTTGTTGAGGAGTTTCAACAGCGCTTTTGGGATTTTGCAGCTATTGAAAAGGACATCGCGCTTTTTTCCTCTCCTTTCTCTGTGGACCCCGATGACGCTCCAGACCACCTGCAGCTGGAGCTCATTGAGCTGCAGTGTGATGCTGAGTGTCGCAGTCGGCACCAACAGCTCCCTCTGGTCAACTGCTACCGCCAGCTGGATGAAGGCAGGTTAGGTTCCAAGAGATTCGGACATTTGCTAAGAAAATGCTGACCTTGTTTGGATCGACATACTTGCGTGAGAAGAAGCGACTCTCACCTGCGGGGCGTCTTGCGCATCAAAACCACTGTTTTTGAGCCAGAGCTGGACTATGTGCTGCAGTCAAGATCTCAGTATCACCCTTCCCATTAATGCAGGCAAGATATTTTTTTTAGTCCTCTGAAGTGAACCACAGTTTTGAATATGCACTGACCACTGTTTTGAATTGAGAAGTTAGATATGTTTAGTCTTGTTTAGTGTTTTGTATCTGTATTTTTTAAAATAGTTCATTTGTGTTTATGTTATTGGTTCAAAGAACGTTAGGTGGAGTGTTTGGCCCCCACACATTTTCACCTTACCAAATCTGGCCCTCTTTTCAAAAAGTTTGGACACCCCTGCTCTAGGTGAACTGCCAGCATTGACTGGTGGTTGTTTTCGTTGGATGGGGAAATTGTATATTCGCCAGTATGCCTCAGATGCAGTGATGTAACGTCTGGACTCATAGCGTGTCACCTCATTGCGACAAAGTTCCTCACAGGTCTCATTAGCTATATATAACCTCACCAGGCACTGATCTGGACCCTTCTCCAGTATTTGTACAGGTACTTCACACTGGACACAGCAAAGAAAATTTCAAGGTTAATGTGTGCATTGTATCGGAGAAGGATGTATGGATTGTATGGCACAACCCATGCATTATTGACAGACACATTAATGCCCCCTCTGATAGTCTTTGAGATGGGAGAGCCAGGAACTTCTTCAGCTCGTCTTCTATGCAGTGGGTAAGAGTATTCTGAGAAGCATGTGTTTTGCCTCAATTGTTCTGGGTAGTCTTTGGAGCACTTTCTGTCAACCATGCATGGACTGTCATGATTCCATTGTCCACATGGGCCATGAATCATGTGTGATGTGACATTGCAATGTAATCACAGATTTATTTCTTTGTCTGAAATCTCTGCAGACACAACACGATCAATATAAGTGGAAGTCCTGGGTTTGTCGTGCGGTACCATGGTGATGAGCATATGTATATGAGGAAGATGTCTCTTCTGAGTTTCTTTCACCATCACAAATGCGTCCACATGTCCCAGAATGTCATATTTCAGGATGTCTGCGACGAGAGCCTCCACCTTCATGTGGAATACTCTGGCAATGATATCTGGTCTTTGGTGCATCTGTTGACCCTCAAAAATTGATCTTTTAATTTCAGGTCAGGGTTGCAAGTGAAGGTGAGGAAGAAGTCTGGTTTGCCTTTGAATCTGACCGAGGCCATGACGTCTTGGAATTCTTTGGTGTTCCATCTTGGTCATCCATAAATTGTGGGTGGCAGGATGGTTAGGTGTCCTGGGATTATCTCAGGGCATCAACAATGATTCTATACTTTTCTGCCTTGATAGATTTCTGGTTGTGGCAAATCCAGTTGAGATGTTGTGATTTTTGCCATCATGTCACATACATACTGTTGTCTTAGTCTTCCACCCCGGAGCAGTAAATTGAAGTGATGAGCAGTGTTTCGCACTTGTAGATGGAAACGGTAAAAGCATGTTGGGATGACACCTCTCACTTCAGTGTGGTATCCTTGGGACCCCTGTGGTAGAAGCAGCACTTAAGATAGTGGGTCATATGCTGGATGAATAGCGCTGGATGAATAGCACTGATTGTTTGAAGTCATCCTCCTCTGAGGTGAAGAGTGACAGCCAGTTTCCCAAATTCCTCAGTAGGAGTTGTTCCTGGAGCAATGACAGCAACATTTCTGTCCAGTGATTCACAGTGCCACGATGAAGGTCACAACGTCGAGTGTGAGCTGTTAGGACAGTTGTCAGCTCATTGGCAGTGTCATTTTGGGTCACATACTCAATTGCTGACTTAAATTGTTGCACATATGGGTTGCACTTGTGAATGGCCTCTTGTGCTCTCAGCAAGACTTCTTCATTCAGCCCACTGTTTGAGGCATGAGTGCGGCGGAATTCCCTTTCATGGGCAGGATCACGGAAGTAGATCTGAGCAAAGAGGGGCATTTGACCCTGTTCAGGAAGGGGACTGGCAATGTAATGATAAACTTTCCCTTGTATTCGTATACCTGGGTTGAAGCTGGGAATAGCAACTTCTCTAATGCCAATGCTTGCTATCGCCAGTGAATTGTTGTATTGCTTTGCTTATTTAACAAAGTTTTGACTAATGAAGAGGTCCTTGATAGCACTGGAGACTGTGGGGGAATTTAACCAGGCTTGGGATTTGTGGGATTGTATGTGAGGTCTACTTTTCAAGACATGCAACAGAATCTGTTCCTCTCCTCTTTCCATACATAGATATTGCAGTGTGAACATGTAGGACACTCAACAGTAAGGTCTTACTAAGTGTGTGTGTGTAATCACCATACATACAGCTTCTGTTGGAAGAAGTTTGAATCATCACACCGACCAAGGCTGTGATTGTTTTTATGTGCCTGTTCCACATGTGCACCATGAGTTTGCTGATGGCACAGGGCATCGCTTGCTGGTCGTTCCTCTGCTGTTGAGGTGTCTCCTCTGCTCCGTGGCGGTTGTGTTGTTCTCGGTCATGCATCTGGCCCGCTGCTCTCACTTAGGGTATTTCAGCATCTCGAAGCCTTCCATGACAGGTGGTGTCACTACCCAGTCGACAACTTTGCTGGTTTTCAGTTTCAGCTGCACAGAGCCTTGACTGGAGTGCGGCATTGCTGGCCACTCGAGTGGTCCGTTGGATGTTGGTTTCAGCTGCACAGAGCCTTGACTGGAGTGCAGCATTGCTGGCCAGTCGAGTGGTCCGCTGAATGTTGGTTTCAGCTGCGCAGAGCCTTGACTGGAGTGCGGTGTTGCTGGCCAGTCTAGTGGTCCATTGGTTGATGGTTTCAGCCGCATGGAGCCTTGAGTGGAGAGCGGCTTGCTGGCCAGTCGAGTGGTCTAAAAGCATTCCCCAAAACTAGAAGCATTCACAAAAACCCCTCAAAATTCAATATGGTTCAGTGGGTTAACATTTCATATCGTATTGAAACGCACAGCAACATACTTAAACATGACGGTTGTCATGATTCAAACATTGGCTGCGCAATAAGTTGATGGGGTGGTAACAGCCATAAAAGCTAAGCAAGGTTTGGTGAATTTGAACAAACAAAGTAACAAAGGGCCATAAAAACCGAATGGTAATTGTAAGCACCAAAATAAAACAGGCCTATAGAAACCCAACATGGCAGGAAGAAGGTAAAACCTGAGAAACAGAGCCATGATTTAGATCTGACAAATGCGCCTTAGTTAGCTGCTAGCAACCCCAGATGAACAACGTTAGCCAAGCCCCAGACATGCTAGCAAGAAGACAAACCAAGCAAAACAGAATACTAACTTTCGACCTGAGAAGGTAACAAAGGCCCCTAATAGTTCAGAAAAAAACAAACAGTAATTGTAAGCAAAAAGGGCAGCCATGTTGAATCTCTCAGATCAGTCTGATCCTGATCTGCAGAGATATTTGAGGCATACAGACACAGACAGACAGAGATTTCTTGCTTTTATAGAGAGATGTTGTGTATATGATTATGTTAAGTTATTGTTAATGTCTGAAAGTTTGGATAAGATGCTTTGGCACTGTTGTTGTGAAAACTTTCATGCCAATAAAGCCCCTTTGAATTGAACGGAACTGAATCGAATCAAATTGAATTGAGAGAGAAAGACATTTTTAGGCAATTCCACTAAGAATAATATCCAGTTCCTCATAGAAAGGGAATGTATATTTTCTGTCAGAAGATTTTCCCCTTCCCTTGGTGTGTGGTAAAGGAGCCTACTTTTATGTCTTTGTTTACCTTTACCTTTACCTTTGGACACCACTGCAGTGTGCTCCAATTGAAGCCCTCTAGCTTTCATTTGAACCGAAATTTGGTGGAAAACATTTGCGTGGACAGACTGTCCTTCTTACAGTGGTTAAAGTGAACCTGGAGTACTTTGTGCCAAAAGACTCTCTGCCAAGATCCACTATGATGAAACTTTTAAGTTTCAGACATAAAGAAGCGGGTAGAGCAGGTCGACTAGTGATTGGAAGGTCACTTGTTCGAATCCTGGCTCCCCTGGGGCGGAACTGAGCTGCATGTAGAAGTATCCTTGAGCAAGATACTGAACCCCAAAATTGCTCCTGATGTGCGGTTGGCACCTTGTGTGGCAGCTTCTGCCATCAGTAAGGGCACTGCAATGAGCTGGCGACTCATCCAGGGTATATCCTGCCTTCGCCCAGAGAGATAACTAGTATTTTCATTGTTAATGAAGATAGCATGGCAGAAAAATGGCTTCATGTATGAGGGGAGGATTGTGTTTCTGGACTGGGTGTATGCACTGGGGTAATAAAAAAACAAAAGGAATACACAGATGCAAAGAAAGTACTGACAGAGAAGAAAATCCACTTTCAGACATCATTTCAAGTGAAACTATGGGTGAGGAAGTGAGCATACGAAACGGTGGAGGAGGTGATCTAAGAACATGATGATGAGAGGATTTCAAACTGTTATCAAACCAGCAGAGAATAGAGAGGATTAAACACCCCAACCTGGCAAATGAGCCAAGCGAAGAATGGACAACTACCAGCGGAGCCAAGATACATATAGAAATTGCAAGCCTTAAGGAGAACCCAAGACAGTGTATAATTGAGATGAGATCTAAGACCGGGTTTTTTTTGTTTTGTTTTCATGTTATTGCTACTCAAAAAGGACTAAGATGAGATACAGACAGTTCTCCTTATGTTTTATCTATATGGCTCTGTAGGATTTGTGGTGTCCATGGAAAGCAGGTAGGAGAAATCAAGGCAAAACAGAACATGGAAAAAATGGTAACATAATTTGATAGGGTAGTATTCTAAGATGTGAATGAAATTCTTAACTCAAATAAAAGGGGTATTGGTGGGATATTGAAACAACATCAAGGAGGACAGGGTAGGTATAGTTGGCATTCTGATAGATGGAAATTTGAATCTAAGATGGCTGCAATTTGCATTGGCGATAGGTACGTCGTTGATAGCTATAAGAAAATTATTTGATAAAATGCTCTATAATCACATGTATGCATTAAATGCTGTGGTGGAAATTTCTGTCAATCAAAGAGTAAAGTCAGATCTGTCTTTTCGGTAAGTTTAATCCAACCATCTGCAGATGGACTCACCACACAGTCAAATTCATGAGCTGAGTGAATGAGCCCCGAGTAAAGGAGTGTTCACAATTTTATACACAGATATCAACAAGGTCAGGGGAAGAGACAAGCACTCTCGGTGCCAGCAGTGATTAAGCTACACACACTATATACGACTATCCCAATCAGACAGGCTTCTCATCGACACAAGACGTAAAGTTAAAACTTCATGACGCATGACCTGGGACTCTGTGCAAAGCATAAAATTATCAGACATAAAACATAAGACAAGAAGACGACTTTCTATCTGAGTTTTGGCTGGTTCGTGACTCTGTTACAATCTTATAGGGCAGAGGTTAGGTGTTCATGCATTTGCATAAGATATCAGTCACATGGAGCAAGTTAGATAAATGTTTTTAAGAAATCATATTCAACAAAATAGTTCAAAATTCATCAACCCATAATGAAAAGGAATTTTTCCATCACAATGCAAACCAATGGAATGCACATAATTCCTATGACTTAAAAAGCATGTCATACACCTTGATAATGCAGGCTGCTACGAGTTACACACAAACAGCCAATGACTTAACAGATAGATCCTGTGTGTGCTCCCTCCCTGGCTTATTAAATATGCATACGTGGTATGAGTGACATGCAGACAGCCAATCCCAGGTGCACCAACACCATGGGAGTGACACCAACAGAAGTGTGTGGAATGAGGCATTCTTCTGGATCCTACCACAGTTTTAGAGAGACCAGTTGATGGTACGATGGTAGGCACACCAGCTTTTTCTCCATCTCTGCTAGTCTTTTGCTGCTCCTTTCGTGGTCAGTCATCCTGCGGAGCCAGTCCAGCTATTTAAGCTGGAGATACATATTAGATATGTTGCAGGTCTGTGGAGCAGGAGCCCCAGCCCTCCAGGGAAATCACACCCAGCCTCTGAAATTTGCCTCTGAAACACACAGCTGACAAAACACACACCAAGCACAGACAAATTATTCAATTTTGCTTTCTTTCTCTAATTTATAGCATCTGTGACCTCAAGTCACCCAATTCCTAATTCCAATAAGGTTTAATCGGTTTTGATTTCCTAAATGTATGCTTATTTACACTATTATTCAATGTACAAGTGTACAAAATTCATCATGCATCCAGATCATCAACGTATTAGATCATCAATGAGTTTCAACATGGCCGTACGTCTCTTATCTGAGTTAAAAAAAAGTATGTGGCACAGATCATTTCCCCCTCTTTTTAGGCTGTTCAGCTGTTACACTAGCTTGTTGGGTCTGGGTAATTTTATTAACAGCGCTATACCTCATGTACGAATGGTCTCCAATCAAATTAAATGGGACTTTGCCTTTCACGATCTGCAAAAGTGGGCTGCACCTTAAATTATAAACATTTTCTAACCATTCAAATGGACCTACAATGTAATGGACCACACCTTTCCCTTTGGTGACACTGATGTTAAATTATTATCAAGAGGATTAATCCTTAATTACACACATTCTAAAGTTTGTATTTATGAACATTATCATCAATTGCAACTCGCTGGGAAATATAATCAATATCATTGACAAAATATTTCCATTTCTGGCATTTAAATCTCCACAAATGTAAATTATGTCCATCTGACTTAACAGTTGACAAAAAAAGCACGATGCATCTCTTCCCCTGGAGGAATTCTTAATTCAGGTGGAAGGTAACTAGAAAATATAACAGTATCTGCATATTTTGTGTTGAAATGAAAGGCCTGTAATACCATCAACTTTTTCAGTAATTTCAATTTTATAGTCTTGAAATAAACCTTGAGTTCAAAAACAACCCTACTACCCCTGATGCCCTTAATGCTTTCTTATGTGTTTTCCAATTAAATCAAACCACAAGAATGCCTCCAACTCAATTACATGTTCCCCTTGAAGATGAGTCTCATTTACAGAGTCATTATCTAAATTAATTGAATGAAAAATAGATACTCTGAGTTCACAGTTTGCTGGTCTGTCCATCTATTGATACTTCAGTGTAGGAATATGCTCACAGGGGTTATGTGGGGTTCCTCGTGCGCTCTCTCCTTTGTAGTATTATCTCCCTGGCCTCTCCTGAGCCTCTCTCCCTAAACAGTCCTTAAGTCTGTAACAATTCACCGGAGCCACATTCCCAGATCCCTCATCTCGGTTCTCATGCCTGCCTTGGTCCTCTCTCCCGGGCCGTCCGTTTAATCTTTCCTGGCTTTTGTAGTAATTTCTCCCATCCCATAAATTCTGTTTTCAGTTTCTCATTTTAGTCCATCTTTCCATATTTTCCCTCATTGTAAGCTGACCACTTCTTCTGTTCAAGTTAGTTTCACCGGCAGGGATTTCCCTCAGCAATGTTTCAAAGTTCAACTCAATCAGTGTGTTATTAGGTTGAATGCTGATATACTTTTCAGTAACTAAAGTGGTCCTTTAGTTTAGCCTTTGGTGAAGAAGACAAATGTTATCCTCTGTGGATAGAAATTCCACCTTTACCAAACCTGGATATCATCCTTTCCCTGTTAGTTGCACTGCTTCCAAAATGTGAGCTTTGCTGCCTAGGTATTTCCTGAACAGCTGCTCAGTTTTAGCAAGAATATTGCCCCTATCTTCCATGGGCCACAGTTACATATACAGATACATCGGGGTCAAATCATATTTTGGTCCTTACAGCTGCACCATCAGATCTTGCATTTATTTTGCTATTTATTTTGTTTGTAATTGCAGACAGTCAACTTTCAGGGGATAACAAAAGTGTAGAGAATACAAATATATTTTAAAGTCTGAATTGCCATGGCACTGGTGTGATGTGGTGGCATGGAACACACCATAAATCCAACAAAATGAAAATCAGGAAGTAACAATAGGAGTGGGATTGGACCCAGACTTTAGATTCTGTCGGACATTACTCTTTTCAAAGAGTAATCTTTTTTAAATCTGTAACTTTGTTACAAGTGATTGATGACAACATTTGAGGGATTATTGATTAATTAATATCAGTATCAGCATGGTCCCTGGAACTGAAGTGTCAGTCATGCTGTAAGTAGATGTGGTGGAAATTTCTGTCAATAAAAGAGTAAAGTCAGATCTGTCTTTTCGGTAAGTTTAATCCAACCATCTGCAGATGGACTCACCACACAGTCAAATTCATGAGCTGAGTGAATGAGCCCCGAGTAAAGGAGTGTTCACAATTTTATACACAGATATCAACAAGGTCAGGGGAAGAGACAAGCACTCTCTGTGCCAGCAGTGATTAAGCTACACACACACGTACATACGACTATCCCAATCAGACAGGCTTCTCATCGACACAAGACGTAAAGTTAAAACTTCATGACGCATGACCTGGGACTCTGTGCAAAGCATAAAATTATCAGACATAAAACATAAGACAAGAAGACGACTTTCTATCTGAGTTTTGGCTGGTTCGTGACTCTGTTACAATCATATAGGGCAGAGGTTAGGTGTTCATGCATTTGCATAAGATATCAGTCACATGATGCAAGTTAGATAAATGTTTTTAAGAAATCATATTCAACAATAGTTCAAAATTCATCAACCCATAATGAAAAGGAATTTTTCCATCACATAGATCACCACGCTGTGGTGATAAGAAAATCATTATCCTACAAGTATTCGCACAGTATATATTTATGTCACTCAGTTGTGTGTCTGATGTATTGTTGGTGACAGAGACTAACTTTGTGAATGTTCAACATATGTAACTGTCAATTTAGCTAGCTGCATTGGTTAAAAGGAAAACATAACACCTCTTCTGTTAGACGATGACTATCAGATAGACGATTGAAAAATATTACTAAAATGTGTTGCACACCCTGCCAAAGTCTTGAATTTAAATGTTTAAAATGAAGTGAGTATTCTGGTAAACTCAAACCATAAATGGCAAACCATGCAGTGTGTCAAAATGTAAAACAATATGCAAGCATAGTTGTTAAAGCCTTATTATCTGATGTTATTATCCAGGTTTGTTCACTGATTTGTCATTCTTCTTCTTCTTTCTCTAGCTTGTGGACTCCTGCCAGAATGGAGAAGGGGATAGTATGTGCAGTAGAGGCAGTTTTAACAGTCTTAACGTTGAGGATATATCCCTGTGTCTGGCTGCCATTCAGAAGTTGGTGGAGTACATTAAGTTCAACTTCATGGAGGGTGACATAACTCCATTAACCAGCCTGTCCTCCTACAAAGAGGGATTAGATGTTGAGGTCCATGCCGTTTCCCTCAATAAAGAGGAGGGAGATACCATGGAGTTTGGCCTCAGCTTTGGGAACATCCCTATTTTTGGGGACCCTGACAGAAGAAAGAAGGGAGGCCCTAGGAGGAGGAGGGACCAGGGCCCCATCATGGATGTAGGATGCATCTGGGTGACAGAAGTGAAGAAGAGGAGCCCTGCAGCCCGCTGTGGGGGGATCAAGTTGAGAGATGAACTGCTGTCACTGAATGGGCAGCTGATGGTGGGAGTAGATGTCAGTGGAGCCAGGTAAGAGTACTGCTGGAATCGGGCACAGGACAAGAACTTGCAAAAAATGTAATTTGCACAATCCGCTTCTATAGTCCAAATCACAAAGTTTGTTTAGAGGTACTTCTGAGAAAATGATTACATAACATATTGGCCTTCAAACTATTCAACTTTTTCTGCATAATGTTATTTTCAGGTATTAACATTAATTGCAAATCATCATTCAGTGGTTTCAGACTATGCTCAACACAGTTTCATGCTTAGGGCCATCATGCCACCACTAATTGGAAGGTCGCTGGTTTGATTTCCAAGCTCCCCGGCTGCATGTTGAAGTATCCTTGAGCAAGCTACTGAATCAAAAATTACATGGCAGTGTATGAATGCCCGTGTGAATGGGTGAATATGACAAGTGTTGTAAAGCGCTTTGAGTGGTCAGTAGACTGGAAGAGCACCATCGAAATGCAAGTTCATTTACCATTCCATTTACCACATACAGTCAGTATGGGAGTACCTTGCCCTCCTGGAGCCAGGCCTGGGAGAGGAGCCTGCCAACGAAGTCTGAAGAAACAACATTGAGCAGGCCCCATGTGGACCCACCACCTGCAGGGGAGAGATATGGGGTGCCATGTGTGGAGGGCGGGGGCAAGCACTAGCCCTTGGTATGTGGAATGTTATCTCTCCAGTGGAGAAGGACCAGAGCTGGTGCGGGAGTTACAAACTAGATGTAGTTGGGTTCACCTACATGTGCAGTACCAGTTCTGGAACCAAACTCCTGAGAGGGGCTGGACACCCTGGACAACACCTTTCCAGAGTTGCCCGGGGCGAGAGGTGACGGGCAGTAGTGAAGCCCCCGACTGAATGCCGCAATGTTGGAGTTCACAAAGAGTCAACCCTGTGTGAAAGTTGCTGGGGTCATGCTCTGACTGTTTGCGCAGTGTATGAAGCTCGGAATACCCCTACAAATTGTATGCTGAAGGGGGTGATTGGGAGGAACAGCCTGCCTGATCAGAACTTGGGTGGTGCTTTGTTATTAGATTTCTTTCTAGTCACAGACTGGAGATAATGAACACAATGTTTGAGCATGAGGTAGTCCATAAGTGTACTTGGTACCAGGCCACCTTCAGACAAGGGAAATGATCAACTTCATCTTATCTGCAGCCATATGTCTTGGACATTCTTGTGAAGACAGGAGCAAAGCTGTTAACTGATCAGCACCTGATGCTGAGTTGGATCAGATGGTGGGGGAGGCTGCCGGACAGACCTGGAAAACTCAAACGAGTTTCAAGGGTGAGCTGGGAATGTCTGGTAGAGGCCCTGGTCCATTGGGTCTTCAACTCTCATCTCTGGAAGAATGTGGGGGGTTGTGGGAGTTTGGCCAGCCACTTTGTGAAGTGAAAACTCTGTCCGTATACTTAGTGGGATGGAAAGTGTCTGGTTTGGGAACCTCAAAATTACGCCTCTGCTATTTGCAGATGACGTGGTTTTGTTAGTTTCTTCAGCACCAGCTTTACTGCTGCTCCAGACTGTCATGGTGAAGAGGGTGTACATGAGGGTGAAATAAAGTTAACTCACAATGCTATGAGCACTGGAAGCTAAAAACGGACAATAATCCTAAACGTCTGATAATGTACAAATTGAATTTGATGTAGTAGCCAGTGTGACCTCACTGGGTCATTCTATCTACTGACCCAGTTCTTGTTCTGAGCTGTGGGTATTGACAAAAAGAGCATGATTGCGGATAAAGCCTACAAGTTTCCATCGTAGGGTGGCTAGTGTCAGCCTTAGAGATAGGATGAAATTTCAGTCATTCATGGGGATCTTGTAGTAGAGCCACTGCTTCTTCATGTCAAAAAGAACCAACTGTGGTGGTTCGGACATCTTGTTAGGATGGCTCCTGGGCGCCTCCTTTGGAAGGTGTATCAAGCACAACCAACTGGGAAGAGGCCCTGGGGCTGACCCAGAACTCACTGGAGGGACCATGTGTCCCATCTATCCTGGGAACTGAGGTCTAGAATACCCTTCTAGGCCTGCTGTCTCAAGCAAGGCGATGGATGGATGGATGGATGGATGGATGGATGGATGGATGGATGGATGGACAGACAGACATGCAGTCAGCAACAGACTAATTGTCTTCATTTGGGGAGTGAAATTTTCAGGTTTGCTAATCACTTCACATGGAGCACCACATAACATAGCATTGTCACCACATATGTAATATTATTAATCACATGTTAGAAGGGGCAGCACCTCTACTGATCAATTAAGTGATTGATTGATTAATTAATGAGGCAAGATAATCATGTCAAATGAATCAGTATTATATTAGAAAGTTGCAAATTCTATTGACTTGTCTATTGACCAATGTGTAATCACAGCATTATCCCTTCATGCTTTTCTTATAGTTACCTAGCTGACCAGTGCTGGAGTGGAGGCTGTATCTACCTAATCATGCTGCGACGAGTCAAGCGAAAGGCTCCTCCCCCTCCCCATAATGTCAATGGCATTGTCAATAGGCATGTCATCAGGGAGCACTGTGGAGACCAGCTGCAGGACAGAGCAGCCACTGAGTGCTCTGACAGCTCAGTAAACTTCAAACGCACACGCAAGTTTGGTGTCACATCACGTTCGCCCTTTAATCAAGACAACAGGAACATGGATGATGCAGAACTCGAGAGCTGTTATAATGGTGACAACTCCCCTATTCCAACTGATGCAGAAATCAGTACTCAAGGTGAAGACTCAGGTTGCATCCTCACACATACACCAACAAAGGAAAGCCCAGGATCCTTTTCTCAGATGGGAACAAGTCTACATAGTGGCGGCACTGCCACCCTGCCTGCAAGGTGTCATAGTCAGCTGTTAGAATGCAAAATCAATTCTTTCAGCAGTGAACCCTCAAGCCAGGTAAGACACACTGTTGACACAAAAGGCTACTATTTCATGCAGAATTACACTAGGTCAGGTTAATGGTTATACTGCTTTATGTGTTCCATCTTTTGTCTGAAGACATGGGACTTCTGAATTGAGATTAATAGTTTAGGTAAATGGGCATCATAACACTTCATCATAGAGCAACTAACAGGTAACGTGAAAAATGTTGATCATCTCATTACAATGCAATGTTCTGTTGGGAAAACTAATGGTATTCGTGTGGAGGCCACTTGGCTTGCACCACTTGTACAAACACTGTTGCAGACCAATACAGCCTGTCATGGCAGAGGCATCCATGGATCAGTCTTGCTCTGGCATGTCCCATAGATGTTTAATTGGTTTGAGATCTGGGGATTTTGAATGCCAGGTTGATGACTTGAGCTCTTTTGGCATTGTTCCACCAGTTCTTTTGGCCATATTGAGTCAATATTGTGTCAATATTGCAACCAACCGGTAACAAGTACCATTCTCTCCCTCAAACAGTTGTTTTGCAAGTCGATATTTAACTCATGTCTGTGCAGGAAACCGTAGAGAAAGATGTTTTAAAATTCAGGGTGTTCATCTCTCAGTACTCAGCCTCTGACTGAATCTCTTCAGTTTCTCTCAATCCTTATGGACTTTAAAACATTTGAAGTGTTTTATGTTGTTTTCAGCTGTAACTGAAGTTGTATTCAGTTAAAGCTGGTGAAAAATTTTCCTGTAATGCTGATTCATAAAAAAAAGCTTTTAGATGACCAAATAACAGGGCTTTTATTGCCAAGAAGTTAGAGTATATGAAACTTGTTTGTAACCGAATTAGTATAGCCACTGTATTAGAGGTGATTCTTTGATAGTACTGCGAGGAGTCATTAGTTCATGACACCCCCTTAACAGGTAGCCCAGGCCCACGCTGAGCCAAACCAAATAGAGCCAGGCCAGCACATCCTTAAGAGCTGTAACTATTGTAAGTGTGTAGATGGGACCACGTGCCTTTTACCCTGTTAAAAAGGGAAAATATGGACTCAAGCACCAACAGTCCCCCAGGTCTGTTAGTGGGACAGACACTCCAGACAAGGTTCAACAAAACCCCAGCTCATATTTTGTTCCTTCTTTTATTTCATCCCTCTTACATTTAGAGATGGCCATTTAAGTCTATCATACATTGTACAGTTCTGAGTGAGAAAAGGACAACCAAGGACAAATCTGCAGAGTCTATTATATGCTGTGTTAAGTGGAACAAGGTATGATTAAATGCATTTTGATAGTGTAGTGGAAATTTCTGTCAATAAAAGAGTAAAGTCAGATCTGTCTTTTCGGTAAGTTTAATCCAACCATCTGCAGATGGACTCACCACACAGTCAAATTCATGAGCTGAGTGAATGAGCCCCGAGTAAATGAGTGTTCACAATTTATACACAGATATCAACAAGGTCAGGGGAAGAGACAAGCACTCTCAGTGCCAGCAGTGATTAAGCTACACACATACGTACATACAGCTATCCCAATCAGACAGGCTTCTCATCGACACAAGACATAAAGTTAAAACTTCATGACGCATGACCTGGGACTCTGTGTGAAGCATACAATTATCAGACATAAAACATGAGACAAGAAGGCGACTTTCTATCTGAGTTCTGGCTGGTTCGTGACTCTATTACAGTCATATAGGGCAGAGGTTAGGTGTCCATACATTTGCATAAGAAATCATATTCAACAAAATAGTTCAAAATTCATCAACCCATAATGAAAAGGAATTTTTCCATCACAATTTCTCCCTTTGAGCATACTATGCTCACTACAGACTAGATTAAAAAAAATTCCTTCGTAAGTAATAGTGAAGGATAAAAAAAAAATCAAGTCAGCTTGGAAAAGAGATTCTTTTCACAGCTCAAAAGACATGCTCAAACATCAGTCATGATTATTCTACAATAAGCACGCTCTGTGAGGTGTCGTCCGCTGGCTCTGGAACCCGTTTGCAGTGGCTGGCGTGAACCCAGGTGGCTCTCTCTGTGATCTTCACTGCCATCTCCATGGTCAGAAGCACTTGGAAGGGACCGTTCCATCTGTGAGCTCTCCAGTTCTTTCTCCTGAGATCTCGAATGACGACCCAATCCCCTGGCTCCAAATCATGCAGTTTGTGGGCAGGCAGAGCGTCCTTGACCTGTTTGTGAATATCAGAAAGAACAGAGGACAGGTTTGCACAATAACGCAACATTTCATCCTCACACTGACCTGTCCCTGGGAGCTGTCTCGTGCCGGGCCATATCCCGGTGTGCAGAGGTCGACCAAACAAGATTTCAAAAGGGCTAAGGTTGTTTTTAGCTCTGATTCTAGCCCTCATGTGCATGAGGACGGTTGGCAAGGCTTTGGTCCATGACAGACCTGTTTCTTCACAACATTTAGCAAGCTTGTTTTTCAGGGTGCCATTTTCTCTTTCTACGGCACCTCCGCTTGCTGGGTGGTAGGCGCAGTGCTGTTTTAGGTCAATACCTAAGTAGTCCCCCGCACTCTTCAGAGCTGTGTTTACAAAAGGTGTGCCATTATCACTGGAAATTTTAGCTGGAATTCCCCAACGTGGGATGATTTCTGTGATTAAAGCTTTTGCAACTGCTGCCGCATCCTGTTTGGATGTAGGGAAAGCTTCCACCCACTTAGAAAACATGTCGACCACCACGAGACAGTATTTCTTTCCCTCACTAGGTGTTAGTTCAATGAAATCCATTTGTAAATAATCGAATGGTCTTTCAGGGGGTGGATGGGCGCCCTGTTGCGTCCGAAGACCTCCCCCTGCATTGTTTGTGGCACAGATCACACACCTTTTGCAAAAAGTTTGGGAGAAGGCTGAGAACCCTTTTGTGAACCAATGTCTTTGTATCTCACTCATCATTCCCCCTTTTGACACATGATCTCGTCCATGTGTCAACTTAGCATAGTGAGGAAAAAGATATTTGGGCAAGCACGGTTTGTTGTTAGGACCATACCAAACATTCTCTTTGACAGCGCAACCAGCTTGCCTCCAGTTGGCCTTCTCCTGTGGAGTGGCTTTTGCTTGTAGTTCCTGCAGATCTGTGAAAGGTGTCAGTGGTGAGGCAGGGATAGCAACACATTGTTTTGTTAGTCGCTGCTTAGCTGCTTTCTTCGCAGCGGCGTCTGCTCTGGCGTTTCCCTGTGAAATGAAGTCAGGTTTGTTAGTGTGAGCTTCACATTTACAGACAGTGATTTGTTTTGGTAGCAGCAGAGCATCGAGGAGGGAGGCAACCAATGTGTGGTGTGCAATTGGCTTTCCTGAAGCCATCAGGAATTTTCTGTTTGCCCAAATTTGGCCAAATGAATGACAAACTCCCCAGGCATAACGACTGTCTGTGAAAATGTTAACAGACTTGTCCTTGGCCAATGTGCATGCTTTTGTTAAGACTACAAGCTCTGCGGCTTGAGCGGAATAGTTTGAGGGGAGAGGTTCAGCTAGAACAATGTCATGTAATGTTGTGACTGCAAACCCTGTTTGGTTCTTTCCTGTCCCTGGGTCCCTTGATGCTGAGCCATCCACAAACAGTTCCAGGTCTGCATTCTGAAGTGGCACTTCCTGCAGATCAGATCTGGGAGAGCAGACTTTATTAATGATAGCAACACAGTCGTGCGCCTCTCCATCGTCAGCTGTGGGAAGAAGGGTAGCAGGATTAAGAACTGTACATCGTTCACAGTAATGTTTGGGAGCTCTAGCAGAATGGTGTTGTATCTCAGCCACTTAGCAGCTGAGAGATGAGAGGTTTTCTGCTCGAGCAAAATCAAGGAGATAGCATGGGGTACCAGCAGTGTCAGATCAGAATACCCTACAATGTCTCGAGAGGCCATCACTGCTTTCTCTGTAGCAGCCACAGCTCTGAGGCAGGCAGGCAAGCCTGCCGCCACTGAATCAAGTTTTGATGAAAAGTACGCTACAGGCCTGTTGCGGCCCCCGTGGTCTTGTAGCAATACGGAAGTCATGTACCCACCCTTTTCGTCGACTGTCTGGGTGAAAGGTCGTGAGCAGTCGGGCAGGCCCAGAGTCGGGGGAGACTGCAGGGCCAGTTTGAGGTCAGTGAATGCTTTGTCAGCGTCAGTCGTCCACTCAAATTTGTCGTTCGCATTGAGGCCTTTCCCATGGGCGATTGCTGCCAATGGTGCCTCTATTTCTGCGTAGTTCAGGATCCATTGTCTGAAATATGACGTCATACCCAAAAAACTCATTACTTGCTTTTTGGTTAGAGGCCTCGGAATAGACTGGATTGCAGCTATTCTTCCCTTCCCTTGTGATCACATGACCTAGGAAAACAACTTCCTCAGAGACAAACTGCAGCTTTGACAGGCTTGCTTTGTGTCCGTTATCAGCCAAATGGGAGAGCAAGGCCACTGTGTCTGCTACACAGGCTTCTCTGGTGGGAGAGCAAATCAACAGATCATCCGCATAAGTCAACAGTGCACTATTGCTGGGCAGCTTTAAAGAATCCAAATTGTCGCACAGTGCTGCGTTAAAAATTGTTGGTGACTCGGACAGGCCCTGGCACAAGCGCGTGAATGTGTAGGTCTTATTTTCAAACGTAAACGCAAACCAGAATTGGCTGTCTGGGTGAACAGGAATGCTGAAGAAAGCATTGGCTAGATCAACAACAGAGAACCACTTACTGCCGGGTGGAACTTGTGAGAGAATGGTGTGAGGGTTAGGGACGGTTGGCGCGCGTGCATGAATGGCTGCATTTACTGCTTGTAGGTCTTGTACAAACCTCCATTCGTTGGCCTGGCCCACTGGTTTGATCTTTTTGACTGGGAAGATTGTCGTGCGCACGGGTGAATTTTCACACGGAACGATGACGCTGGCCTTGGGGAGTGCCTCAAACACTGGTTTGATGCCCTCCACAGCCTCTTTTTTCAGGGGATACTGGTTCTGGCACGGCCTGTGGGAAGATTTTGGAGTGATTATTACAGGTTCTGCGTTTTTGATAAGCCCAACATCATGTTTATGCTGTGCCCATAAGTGTGCTGGCACTTGGCTTAACTCTGGTACCTCAGTGACGTTATCAACAAAAAATCTTTCATGACAAGCATCAAAAGAATCAAAACAACCCTTATTTGTCCTGACAAATTTTGACAAATCCCCTTTCGTGTCAGGTATGAGCTCAACAGATCATACTGCAGTTACTACAGCTGAAAGCCTTTTTCTGTATGTTCTCAAACTGCGGTGATACTCAACATGTGGATCGGACATCTGTGTCCGACCTGTTGCATCATTGCATGCCCTGGTCCATGGTCCCAATTCCTGCCACCCTTTCCCCTTTGGTTTGATCAATGGAATGTGAGGGTCAGAGTTCGGTACCGAGAACAAATGCTGAGAGTGGGAATCCGTCAAGGTTACAGAAGCAACACACATTTTGTCGTTCCAATACAACCACACAAGCCTCAGTTTATCTTGTCCCTGTCTCTCCCTGCACCAGTTTTTTTTTTTTTTTCAAAATTCGTATCAGGACCGAGGGAGATGTGTGCTGTGCACTGAAGGTCTTGTGCTCTCACCATGTCTGCGTGTGTGTTGTGTGTGTGCGCTGTGCATGCTCTGGCTGTCTGCAGGAGGGTGTGATTTATAGAATCAAGAGCTGTGAGGGGGAGCTGCCAGTGATATGAGTAAAAAAGATCTTCTTTACCATACTTCACGAATGTGGCTGCTTCCCTAACCACCACTAACCCCTCCGGAGTCGATCTTAAACCGATACCCAAAGCACACATCAGATCTCTCCCCATGAGATTCACGGGACAGAAAAGAAGATCTTTTTTGCTCATATCACTGGCAGCAGGAAAGAGTGTTTAAAACGGCCCTGTAGCTCATCTTCGCATGCAAGTGGAGTAGTGTACCTTTCTGTTGTTTATTTTCAAGATATGTGATAGCTTGCAGTGTAAGGGCATACATCTCTTGTGGTGTGTGTGTGTCAGTGTTGGTGCTCTCACGTGAAAGATACGTAGGTTGCTTCTCCTCCTCAGCCTGTGCGTCAAAACCAGATTCGTCCGTCACTGTACTCGGCTCCTCAGCTAGTCAGTCGTCCGTTGCGTCGTTCTCTGGGCAGTTGTCTTGCCACTGTCCCATTTTTCCACATCTATGACAGGCGCCAGGGCGTTTTTTGAATCTGCCCCGGCGTCCCTTTCCCCGTCCTCGTCCACGACTCCTCGCTTGGTGCTCGTAGCATGCCAACTGAGCCAATTGGAGTCTTTCTGTCAAGACTGTCGCCTTTCGGTTCTTTTCGTGGTTGAGGAACTTTTCTGCGTGGTTGTCCCATTCCTCAACGCTTTCGAGATTTGCATTGTCCCAGCTCACACATTGTTCTCTCACCATTCTGCTGATCTCTGGCTTCACGCCATTCATGAAGCGGTCCTGTAGCTGGGCCTCCCAGGGAGTGACTTCATGGATACCTCCCATGACTCGGGGCTTCGCGAGGCCACTGTGCGTGGTGTGGACTGCAGTGAGTCTGACCAGATAGTCCGCTAAGAGTTCATTGTCACGTTGTTTGCAGGCAGAAATCTTTCCCATGTCTAATTTCAGAGGGAAGGTCTGTCTGATTCTGTAACATAGTCCTCCAATGACGTCTCTGTATGCCAAATTGTCATCGCTGGCCCAGTCAGAGTTCTCTACCCTAATGTCCTCCACGGGGTAGTCGCCCGCAACTCGGGCCCACGTTGTACCCATCCGAACCATCAGCAGGCGTTGCAGTTCAGCAGTGGTGGGCTTGAACTGTCGGCAAAAGGTTATGAGCTGAACCGCAAAGTCTGCTCCCCCATTGCGGACGTCTGGAAGCGATGCGGCAGCGTACTTCATGTCACTGTATGTCCAAGGCCTATAAACCAGCTGCACTCGACCCTCAGTCCCCGCCACCTCCACCATGGGAGCCTGGAAGATGTACACAGAGTTGCTCCGTGTGTGGTGAGGGCTGTGGCTGACGGTGGCATATGGTGGTGGTGTGTTTAGGCTCTCAACCACCAGCGAACGCCTTGCTCTGCCCTGCCCTGGGTGGAATTCTCGCTGTACGACGGGTGGTGGGTGTCGTAGGAAGGCGGGCGGCGCGGAGGACATCCCAGCTGCTGGTTCCCAGTTCATGTCCGGTGGCCCTGGAGTCCTCTCGTGGCGTGCAGACGGTGCAGGTGGTGCAGATGGTGCAGACGACTTAGCCGGAGCCGAGTCCAGATCGGGATTTAGTTTGAGACACTGAGACTGAGAGGTTAGAGGAGCTGGCCCTGCCTGCCTGTTCTTCTCCCTGTGAAAAGCTTCCTCCTGCCAATTTGTGAAAGCTTCCCAATCTGGTTCAAATGTCTGTTTGTTCTTTCCGCTCTTCCCTTTTTCCTCCTTGTTTTCCCTTTCCATTTGTTTTAGTTTGCTTTTTAAGGTGGCAAGTTGTTTGGTGCTAAAACTGCCAGCACTTGGAAACCCACACTCTCGGACCCACACATCAAGTTGATCCATACTCTTCTTACCGTAATTGGCAATCATATACTGAATGTGAGGGGAGGTCAGCCTGAGTGGATAATCGTTGTCCCCCTGAATTTTGCTGTTTCCTGAACCCATTTTGGTTTTTATTACCCCCGAATTGATTATAAAAAATTTCTAAAGGAAACAAGGCGTTGTTAAAATTATTTTTCTTTCACTCGAGTGGATATGAGACCAAGGAGCGGTAAAATCAACAAAAGAAATGGATAAAAGGCAATGCAATGACCTAGGCAACTGTTTTCTAATAAAAACCCAATCCGCAGAATCTGTAACTTCGGGAAAAAAAACCCAATAGAGACAAACAATTGACACATGCAACCGAAAACTCAACAACTAACACAGAAAAAAAAAAAAACTGGGGATAGACAATTGACACACGCACACTCCCTTTCCGTCCGGCACCCTTTTTTCTTTTTTTTTTTCTAATTTCTAAAGTCACTCAGAGGAGGGAAAGAAAGTAAAAAGATGCATAGGAAAGAAATGAAATGTTAGTTCTGTCTGTGTCTGAGCAGGCCCTTGGCACTGCGACCCACTTTGAGAAATTACTTTCCCCCTAACGAGAGAGGGACAAATCTGAGCATCAATTTCCCACGTGATTTGCTCTACTCCCAAGAAGGAAAAACTCAGTGCTCGCTGGCTCTCAGTTCCTGTCTATCACAAACCAGAGTTCTCTAGAAAAACTCACAGGGACTGAAACCCTTTCGAAGCTTCCTTGATTCTACAGCGGTTCGAAACCCAAACCTGCCCTGTTGACACACCTGTCACGCCCACCCAAAAGTGGCAAGAATCGATTCAAGTACGTACACACACAACGATGGTCTGTTGAATATTGGCTTACCGAGAAGACAGCTTCCACACGGTTCTGTAGATTACAGCTGTGAGCGAGCCACCTTGTCTCAGGCGTCAGGCCCTCACGTCTCTGCTCCTTTGATGGCGGGGTTGAGGTTTTGGAGTCCGAGCTCCCGCGTACCCTTTGAACCGTCTGCACTGAGTTTAAGGCACTCTCTCACAGAAGTGATCCCATCCTCTTTGCCAAAATTGCGGTGGAAATTTCTGTCAATAAAAGAGTAAAGTCAGATCTGTCTTTTCGGTAAGTTTAATCCAACCATCTGCAGATGGACTCACCACACAGTCAAATTCATGAGCTGAGTGAATGAGCCCCGAGTAAAGGAGTGTTCACAATTTATACACAGATATCAACAAGGTCAGGGAAGAGACAAGCACTCTCAGTGCCAGCAGTGATTAAGCTACACACATACGTACATACAGCTATCCCAATCAGACAGGCTTCTCATTGACACAAGACATAAAGTTAAAATCTCATGACGCATGACCTGGGACTCTGTGTGAAGCATAAAATTATCAGACATAAAACATGAGACAAGAAGGCGACTTTCTATCTGAGTTTTGGCTGGTTCGTGACTCTATTACAGTCATATAGGGCAGAGGTTAGGTGTTCATACATACATATAAGAAATCATATTCAACAAAATAGTTCAAAATTCATCAACCCATAATGAAAAGGAATTTTTCCATCACAATTGACAACATCACAATAGTCAAGAATCATAAGTATAAGTTGAGAGGCAAGTTTCTTACAAACACCACGTGTAAAGCAATTTTGAGATCGATGTAAAACATTGATTCCAAGGTTGACTTCATGTAACACATGATCGACATCTAATTTGAGTGAGAGTTCAAAATAAAGTCATACACCAAGATATTTAATCTTATCAACTTTATGCAGAGGAGTGCCGTCATTACAGGTTAGTACACAGGAAATGGGATTGGATTTGAGTTTCTCTCTGGTACCAAAGATCATAATATTGGACTTTGTCTTGTTGAGCAATAGTTTATTATGTGAAAACCAATGTTGTAAGATGTTGAAATCAGACTGTAGAGAAGCTTGAATTTGTGGTAGATCAGGTTTAGATGTATATATGACAGTGTCATCGGTGTAAAGTTGAACAAAAGAGTTATTGAAAATTGATGGTAAATTATTTACATAAATAGAGAAGTGGTCCTTATGTTGAGCCATTTGTTGAATCAACAAATCAGATTTATTCCCATGTAGGACGACACATTGTTTTTTTTATTATGCAAGTATGAATTGAACCACAGAACTGCATTTTCAGAAAGGCCAATAGCATGGAGCTTAGCTAAAAGCAGAGAGTGATCAACAAACTCAAAAGCTTAAGTTAAATCAACAAAGATGGCACCTGTGGGATCACCATTATCAGCAGCACAAAACACAGCATTGGTGAAGATGAGTAGGGCAGTAGTTGTGGAGTGGCTAGACCTTAAGTCAGATTGAAATGGTGATAGGATATTGTTGATACTGAGATAATGTGAAAGTTGATTATAAATTAATTGTTCGAAGACTTTAGCAGTAGAACATATAACAGATATACTCTTCATTCACCTCTCAGGCACGGGGAATGGCCATTTTATTAAGAAGAGTGTTACTGTTTCATTTGAAACATGTAGAAAAGGATAAAGGAAGGTCAGTATATTTTGGTTAGAGGCTTTCTGGCCGATGAACCAGTCACTATGCTTAATGTTTACAGACCAAATCAAGATATTCCAAATTTCTTTGTGAAACATTTCTTCAACACAACTTGCCCCCCAACTGAGCTCATCATCATTTTAACCTGGTTCTGGACCCAGCTAAGGACAGATCCTCTCCAACTTCTAAATCTTTATCCTCTGCAGTGAGGGCCCTTTAAAAAGAACTAGAAGATCTCAGTTTAATTGATGTATGGAGAGTGAAACACACATCCCTTTGTGAATACTCTTTCTACTCACACGTACATAACAGTTACTCTCGGATTGACGTGTTCTTTATGCATGCAGGGAAGGAGCATCTCCCTACCTCATGCGAATATTTGGCTAAAACACACTCAGATCATGCTCCTCTTTTGCTCCATATGACCAAACAGAACCAAAACAAAAACCCCAAATGCTGGAGATTCCCCACTCATTTGGTCAGCGATGAGGACTTCCATTAAATTAACTAATGAACAGATTGATTTCTTTTTCATCACAAATGCAGGATCTGCTTCGCCGTCTATAATTTGGGAATCCTTAATGGCTTCAGGGGCTTTACAATTAGCTACTCTGCTTGGAAGAAGAAACAATACCAATCCAAAACAAGGTCGCTGGAGACTGATATTAAAGCCCTCGAGAGAGACCATTCTCACTCTAAAGCACAGGCAACTCTTGATCAGTTAACCACCAAAAGGGCTGAATACGATGCTCACAACACAGAAGGTGGAGAATGCAATGGCTAGGTAGAAAAAAATGTCATTATGAGCAGGGTTACAAATCAGGAAAATTACTAGCCTGGCAGATTAGAAGGGAGGAAGCTGTGAGACACATGCTGGCTATTAAACCGTCAGATGGGAATGATGTGGTCTGCAGCCCCAAACAAATCAACCAGTCCTTCACATAATTCTACAAAACACTTTACTCATCACAGGGTGAGAAGAATCACGACACAGACCGTTTTTAGATGGTTGGATGGGATGGATCTCCCACGGATGCCAGAAGAGACTGAGACTGAACTTAACAACAAAATATCCAAACAAGAGGTACTAGATGCTCTGACTGGGCTCCCAGGAGGAAAAGCCCCCAGCCCTGATGGGTTTACATTTGTCTTCTTTAAAGCATACACAAATAAATTACTTGACCCCGTTATCTATGTTCAGTCATGCAACTGAAATCAATCAGCTACCCCAAACTCTGGAGGGGCCCTTATCATAGTTATGCTGAAACCAGGGAAAGACCCTATGTCATCAGAATCAGAATCAGAATCAGAAATCCTTTAATGTCCCACAGACGGGGAAATTTGTTTGTCACAGCAAGAACAGGAACAACAGTAAAAATAAGCAATAGAATTAAAGAGGGAAGAAATAGACATATATACATATTTATATGATATAGTGCAAAATTAACTGAAGTTTTTTTGTTTTGTTTTTTGTACATAGATTTTAAATACAGATAATAAACATGGAATAAATATGGGTGTTAGGGAAATTGACCAGTGCAAAAACAGAAGTGACCTTGTGCAGACATACTGCACAGTGCAGGGTGAGGTCTATGGGCTATTGGGAGCAGTGCTGGTTGTAAAGTCTGACAGCAACAGGAAGGAAGGACCTGCAATACCTCTCCTTCACACACTTAGGGTGTAGCAGTCTGTTGCTGAAGGAGCTGCCCAGTGCTGTTAGAGTGTCCTGCAGGGGGTGGGACTCCTGCACCAGCAGCGATGACAGCTTGTCCGTCATCCTGCTCTCTCCCACCACCTGCACTGAGTCAAGAAGGCATTGAGCTGGAGGTGGTTCCACTGGCACCAGTCCACAAAGTCCTGAATAAGTTCTCTGTAGGCCAAGCATATCCAAAGTCCGGCCTGACTGCAGCTAAAAAAAGGAAAGTTGACAAAGAGGGCCGACGTTTCCAGGACAAGTGGAAATTGGAGTATTTTTTCACTGAAATATGAAACAACTGTGTCTGCCTAATTCGCCAAGAGACTGTGGCTGTTTTCAAGGAATTTAATATCAAGAGGCACTACCAGACGAAACATGCTAACTACGACAAGCTAACTGGGGACGAACGCCGTGAAAAATTGAAGCAACTGGAAGCTGTTTTAATGGCAGCGCTTTTTCACAAGAGCCCGTGAGTCAAATGAAAATGCCACAAAGGCGAGCTACGAGGTGGCAACTCTGATTGCCAAGCACTGCAAACCTTTCACTGAGGGTGAATTTATTAAAGAATGTGTAATGAAAATGGTTGATAAAATTTGTCCAGAGAAGAAGCAAGAGTTTGCCAATGTTTGCCTGGCTCGTAACACTGTGGTACGGAGAATTGAAGAAGTTTCATCAGATATTAAGAGACAGTACGAAGCAAAAGGAGCGGAATTTGACTTCTTTTCATTAGCCTGCCATGAAAGCACTGACGCATCTGACACCACTCAGTTTCTGATTTTTTTGAGAGGAGTGGACAATGACATGAACGTGAGTGAAGAGCTTCTCGACCTCCAGAGCCTAAAGGACCAAACAGAAGAGGCGTGGGGGGGGGGGCGCAGAGATGGCTGGGCCTCCTTGTTCCCTGACCTAAAGGCCCTCTTTTTTTAAGGAGAGCCTTTATGTCAGGATTAATCCAGGGTTTGCTGTAAGAAAAACACCGTACAGTGGGTACAGTGTTATCAACACAGACGTTTATGTAGTCCGTTATGCAGCCTGTTAAGCTCTCGATGTCCTCCCCATGAGAAACACACAGTTCTTCCCACACAGTTGAGTCAAAGCAGTCCCTCAGAGCCTCCTCAGACTCCTCAGTCCATGCTTTAACTATGCTGGTTTCCACCGGTTGCCTGTTTACGAGGGGCTGGTACACAGGCAGGAGATGCACCAGGTTGTGGTTAGATCTTCCCAGGGGAGGGAGGGGGGATGAGTTGTATGCCTCCTTGATGTTGACATACAATAAGTCCAGTGTTTTATTGTCTCTGGTGTGGCAGGTGACATACTGTGTGAATGTGGGCAGAGTGGAGGACAGAGAGGCATGATTAAAGTCCCCAGAGATGAGGAAGAGGGCCTGTGGGTGCTGTGTCTGCAGTGAGCCTGTGACTGAGTGAAGAACATCACAAACTGCATCAGCATTAGCAGAGGGGGGAATGTACACAGCGCAAACAATCACCTGTGTGAACTCCCTCGGGAAGTGGTATGGCCTCATGCTAAAAGCTAAAAGTTCGATGTGCTTACTGCAGACCTGTTCTCAACAGTGATGTGCCCAGAGTTACACCAGCTGTCATTAACAAACACTGCCAGCCCTCCTCCTTTCCTCTTACATGTGGGTTAGGGTTAGCGGTGTGGGTCATACAGTCCCATTTCCCTTCTGTCAACTGAATATAAGGTGCTTGCTAAAATTATAGCCACCACACTTGAGAAAATAGTTCCTACACTGGTTTACATGGATTTATACAAAAACGATCATCAATTGATAATGTCAGGAGATTTCTTAACATAGCGCACTGTGCTAAATTGATGAACAATCCAGTATTGGCCATCTCACTGGACACAGAGAAAGCTTTTGACCGTGTTGAATGGCATTTTCTCCTTGTAGTCCTACATAAAATGACCCATTTAATAACCCATTTCCCCTATCAAGGGGCACTCGACAGGGGTGCCCACTCTCGCCCTTACTCTTTGCGTTAGCAATTGAGCCTTCAGCCATCGCAGTAAGGTCCCAACCTTCTATCTCAAGGGTCAGGGTTGGGGAGGAAGTCCACGTCATCTCGATATGCGGACGATATAATCCTGTTCTTAACCAATTTGAACTCCTCCTTACCAGCCCTTATAGACCTGCTCTCCACATATGGTGGACTATCTGGATATAAAGTTAATCTGCTGAAAAGCATGGGCTTACCCCTTAACTCCCCAGCTGAACAAATTTCACAGGAAGTCTTCCCTTTTCAGTGAGTTGCTCAATATATTACATACCGGGAGAAGGACCTTGATAGATGGATGCAGCTACCTATTACCAGTAGGGCACGTAAATTGTATAAAGATGAATGTGCTGCCCCGATTTTTATACTTGTTCCAAACCCTTCCCATATCTATCTCAAATATGTTTTTTTTAAGAAATTAGAAAGCATGGTTACTAGATTTATATGGAGGGGGAAGGTACCCAGAATAAAACTCAAATCCCTATTTTACACCCCTCAATATGGTAGATTGAAGCTCCCCAGTTTTGAACTTTTCTCCTGGGCTGCCTAGTTAAGAGCTATCTGGTTTTTGCAGACTGAGATGCACAATCCTCCTGCTTGGAGGCAAATAGAATAGGTCCACACTGCAGATGTGCTGCTAGCCAGCATCCCTTTGATCCAGTGATATTATAGTTTGAAGAATAAAACGGACTGCCCATTTGTAAATCATACAGCCAAGCTATGGTCAGATATACAAACACGTCTCAAATGTGTAAAGCCACTGTGCAGAAACACCCCCTCAGATTTTTCGAACAGTTATGAGATGCCCCTAGCCTTCCTGCCCCATATTTCCCCAAGTACCTGCAGGTTAGACATTACATTAGCACACAACAGAGCGGCCATCCGAATCCTTTAGATTCTCCTTTAACTGAGGCGATCTTTAAAAACATTCAACACCTGAGGGGTATTTTATCCTTAATCTACCGCAGATTACTAGATCTCTCCACAAACAAAACCCTCAACTCCAGGGCTAAGTGGGAGCAAGACCTTAATTTCACTTTTGAAGACTATGATTGGGAAGAAATCTGTCTGGGAGATCAAAATTTATCCTATAATAGCTGCCACAAACTTTTACAGATGAATCTCATCCATAGAATTTACTTACACCAGAAAGTCTCCACAAGATGAACAGTTCCATCTCAGAACTGTGTCCTAGATGTAAGATAGAAACAAGAAGCCACATCCGTATGTTTTGGACTTGGACTTTGTTTTGTTCGGAGACTCATTGGCCCTGCCTATTAACATGAGGGTAAATATAAACTTTATCAAGCTAGCTCTGATTGCTGAAAACAAATGCATAGCTATATAATGGAAGAGTGAGGACTCTTCTACTGTCTCTATGTGGCTGAGAGAAACTGCTTTGTAGATAACCTCTGAGAAGATTATGTTCAACTTAAAAGAAAAAGCCCCACCTTTTTGACAAATGTTGGAGTGGCTTTAAAGGGTACTTAGAAAACATCACATGGTTAGCTGGGCAAAGACCACTAATGGTGTAACAGCAACAGGTATCAGATAACTTTTCCCAACATGATGTATTTGAGGAACAGACTGTACACCACTGTTGATGTCTTGGCTGCTACTCTCTATGTACTTTAACCCTCTGCTTTAATTTTATTTTTGTTTAAATTTATTGTACCGTTTCATCTTTGTATTCATTTATTTATTTTCAATATTTTTTAACTTGTTTTTTTGTTTTGTTTTTTGAGGGGAGGGAGGGGAAGGGTGAAGACTGGTATAACCTGCCTCAGCTCTGACTGTCAATAGTAAAGACTGGGAGCTACAGATAATTTTTTCCAGTGTGTCACTTTCACTTTCACTTTGTGGACCAGTAAATCAGAGGTCTAGACCAAATATAGAAGAGAGGGTGCTGGCAATTTGCATTGAGTGGAAGAGTGAAAACTCACACAATAACCAGACGGCAGTACACCCTGACGGCATCTGATTGGTTGCATTACATCACGTGAACTCCCCATGTCATCTGAATCTTGTACATTTTGAGAGGGCACATTCACCACACAAGAAATTAAATGAAATATCACTTTTAACAAATATAAACTTGTGTATATTAATTCAATTAATACTTCAATTAATTTAATCATAAATCCTATTTATTCCTTCCATGTGAGATTATTTCAAATCAAAACCCCTTTTTATTTATTTATCTGTCACATGAGGTTATGAATTTATTTATTTATTTCATCAATAAACAGATGAACAGGACTACTAATAAGGGCCTAGGGCCTATTGGATTATAGTTTAATTGGCTGTGCGACTGAAAATGTATAATAGGATGAGGCAAATAAAGGATTTCTGGCTTAATTGATTAATGGATCATTTTCAGCAACACATTTTTGAGTTAAGAGGTAACTAAACAGAAACTGTTTCCTGGAGCAGATTGCATTTGCTTTTTTTTTACTGGATGTCTATGCTGGGTGTAGGCTGGATGATGAGCAAAGCAGCAGTTGCAGCCTCATCCCCACATCATTGCCTACACAGGATACATTCAGTAGGTCACTATTATTTTAGCAGCATCAAAACCCAACCGCTACAGTTACATTCATAAAATTGAATAACATAAAATGGAAAAAAACGGTGACTTACCAGCCTACTTATAATGGAAGTCTATTGTGGTAGTTGGCAGTCTGACAAGGAATCCGAGGCAATGTGATAATATTTATAAAAGGTCATCAGTGAATCACGTATAGACCGACACATTTTGACTCAGAGGAGTCTTTAACAGGGTATATAGAGCAAGAGGACAAGTGCTCTGTATACAGCTCATCAAGTGCTTGTTATATTTCAGCTTTTTGATCATGTGTATTATATATTATTTATGACTATAACTCAACCCTGTGTATTACATTATGTTTTTGTGTTCCTCTGTAGGCTAGAGGGAGCAACTACATCTGGAAGATGCATATGGTGAAGGGCCAGGAAGGCTTGGGCATACAGATAACAGGGGGGCGGGGCTCCAAGCGCTCTCCTCACGGCATCATCATTGCTCGTGTAGAGGAGGGGGGTGCCATTCACAGGTACAGTCCAAATAATGTCTGGAAAAAAAGCAAGTGCAACTGATATTCCATTATCTCTACCTGAGCACAATAATAATCTATTCATGGTTGATTTATAAAGCATTTCAATTTTTTTTTCAATTTTGTGTGTGATGAATTTTATGTTTCAAACTTGTATTTATGACATTAATAATTTGCTGAGCACTAACACATTTCTTTTCAGAATTCAGTTCTTTGTACACACTCACCCACATAACAACATACTGAATTTACTACAACTACAAATGTTTTCTGTCTTTAACTGACAAAACCAGCTGTTCACATTTAGGTGCACTGCATTATATTGACTGTTATATTTTTATAAACTATATTGTGCATAGCACAAATAAAGAAACTAAAACTTGAACTTGCTATTTTACTAATTTCATGGGCCCGGTTATTTTTTTTTTCCCTCACCAAGAAGCTTATGTTTTCAGTCTTGTTTGTTAGTTTGTCTGGTTGATTTAGATAGCAAAATTATGATAAATAATGAAATGTCATTAAACGGATCATAATTGAATTAGGTTTTCGGTTGTCTCATGTGTTCCTGCTCGACATTTAACAGTCTATCTCTGCAACTACGATATCTATTTCAATAATCAAGCTGTCATAATAAAGGGAACACTTGAAATATATGTTTAGATGTGTTAATATATGTCACTGAGTCTGAAAAAAATAATTTGGCACACAGTGAAGGATTTCTTTTTAAAATTACAATTTTACAAGAGGAATGAGTCTTTATGCTAATAAAGTGAGTCAGAACAAAATTAGAGAGGTTTTGTACAGAGCACTGGGCAGAATTTTGCATATGAGTATGTAAGTGGACAGTATATGTAAATGCTTGAGCTTAAATGTATGTGTGTTTCAGGGATGGTCGTCTTCAGGCTGGTGATGAGTTGCTGATGATTAATGGTCAGTCTCTGGTGGGTCTTACTCATCAGGAGGCTGTTACTATACTTCGCTCCACTACTGGGCTGGTCCAGCTAGTGGTTGCCAGCAGGGTAAGTATACACTAGGGTATGTGAACACCATACCCCAGAAACACATTTCTTCAAATTTGGCATGAAAGTCAATTTTGACTCAAGGATGAACTGATTAGAATTTGTTGGTCAGAGGTCAAGGTCAATGTGACATCACAAAACACTAGTTACAGTAGTTGCTAGTTCCTTCACTGTGAAAAGAAATCTGTTTCACTTAGGTTTGAGTTTATTTCTGGATGCATGCAGTTAGCCACCGAGTTAACTGAAAGATAAGAACCATAACACAGAGAACTTTTGATAGGAGCGTTAAAGGAAATTACATTGACTTGCTTTTTCATCCACTCCCTCAAGTCTCTCTCTCTCTCTCTCTCTCTCTCTCTCTCTCATACTCACACAATCATGTAATGTTCCTTCTATTCCTGCAGGAGGAATCAGATGTGGGTTTCGAGCGCTTCCCATCCACCAGTCTGCCTGACCTTGTCAGCACCTGCAATTCCACGTCCTTTCTATCTCAGACTGTCCCCCCTCCTTCACCCCAGACCTCCAACTGCAGCACTAGCTTGCATGACCCTTACCTGGTACGCCTAAATGATATGTAAAATATGTTCATATGCCTGTTTTTGTGTGTGAATATGTCATTGTAGCACATAAATTTTAAACTGCTCCTATCAATAGCAGCAGACTTTTTTTTTACAATTAGTGACCAACTGGAGGGTAGTTAGTTACTTGGGCAGAGGTTGTGGTCACAGCGGGCCAAGCACTATCTTCAGCTCCTCTTAGATTTGAAATCCCTGAAGTGTGTTCTGGGTCTCTCCTAGTCAGGACATCAAGATTAGCTCCAGATGTAGGCGTCAGTATGCATTCTGATCACAGCTGCCTCCTTTCAGTATAACAGAGCAGCAACATCTGTTCATCTGGTAATGGTACAGGGGCTCTTAGACCCAAGGTCTATGCTCAGTCTATGTTCAGTGTTTACATGTAAATACAGTCCTTGCTAAAAGTAGATCATGGCCTTAAAATAAGTCCCTTACTGGTAGAAGTTAAATGTAGCAGTCAAATGAAGGGCAGTCGATTCAAGAATTTTAATGAGATTAATATTGCCTGTGTGTTTGTGTCCTTATAGCTGACCAACCTGGAGAATTCAGAAGATCAAAGTCAGGGAGAGGCATCCAAAGGATCCTGCTGCAGCCCGACACCTGTAAAGCTTTGCAACCGATCTCAAGGTTGGTTCTTACCAGAAACAGGTTATTCGTCCAAGTGTTGAACAGAAAAATTCTTTCTACAGTATCTCTTAGATAGGTGGTCCAAGTGTTGTTTTAGTTTGCTGTTATCCAATATTGTTGTGCAGTCTGATGGCAGCAGATACAAGGGAGCGTCTGAAGCGGGGTAAAATGAACCAGCAGCTGAATGAGCTGCCCCATCTGTCACAGCTCATCATAGAGGGGGTGAGAGGGATTACCTAGGATGGTTTTGATTTTATCCTTCATCGTTTTTCTTTGGTGCTGCATCCAGTCCTTGATGTAGTGTGGCCAGCCTGTGAGGTAGTCCAAGATCCAGGTTGCAGTGTCAGGGTACAATTGCACGGCCAGAAGCGTATCCCTCAGAAGACAGGACTGTGTGTTGTTTAAAGAATGGGAGAAGTTGAAGAACATGACTCTGGGCCCTGTTTAATCATGGTGCATGGTCTAAAGTTGATTTAGGGCATGTCCAACTCCCCTTTGCTAAGGGGCATGGGGTAAAGTGGTTGTGTTTAGCCTCCTAATCAGACTTTATAACAGAGCTTTTAGTTTTGCTGCTTGACCCATAATGGGACCCAGAAGGAGAGGCTCTTGAAGAAGTACAGATTCTGCAGCTGCAGCAGGATGTTTCAGAATGGTTAGTGTAATAATGTTAGTTTGTTCTATGTGTTGTTACAGTTACTACCATGTCGCTAATGGCTAACAGCTAGCGAAAGCTGTGTTTGTCTCCAACACAGTCTCCAAACTCTTGGACACTGTTAGCATCATCTCTGTCTCCAGTCTGCACGTTTCCAGACTTTTTACTTTGACAACCAAGCTCCATCGTAATATCATTAACATTAAACTGTCTTCACCTTAGGCAACTGTAAATACTATTAAACTGTGGCGACTCTTACCTGTGGCTCGGGTGCAGTTGCTGGGTCCGGTATGGTTGGGACTGATCCTTTTACGAGGGTCAGTGTCGAGGCAAAGCCAGTTTTGAGTCGGGTAGGGACGAGGTGGAGGATGGTACTGTCCCTTGAATATAGGGATTTTATGAGAGAATGGGAGGTAACCTTGTTATCGGTTGCTTTGATTAAGGAGAGGAGAGCACAGTAGAGGTGCAAATGGTGGCACAGATGATGGTTGACGATGTGATAGAATCAATAAATATTTCTGTAGTGGCGCTTCAACAAGTACAAGGTATGTTCCCAAAATTCAGTTTGGACGCTAGTATTCTGTAAGTTATCTTCACAGTACAACATACATTGAATTAAAAGTTATGGATGTAACACTGTATGTGATATTATCCTGATGGGCTGGACCACCCCTATATTATCACCATCATATTGCTGCTGTTTATATACATTTGTATTTAAATAACTTTATCTCTGTAATTTGTGTAGCATGAGGAGTTTATGAACTTGTATTACATTATGTTACTCTGTGTTATATAATGATGGATAAATTACCTTGTACCTCATTATATGTGATACATTCTGAAGTTATTTGGAACAATGAAAAACTTAAATCACTGTTCCTGTCTCAGGGGAGAACAGTCGCCTGGAATCAGTGGGCGAGGATGATGAGCTGTTTGTGGAGAATGGTGTAAGCAGCTGTGTGATGGAGAAGCCTCCCCCTGGCCGACGCAAACACTCCTTACCTCAACAACTTGATACTGCTGGAGTAAGACAGGTAGGTGAATGCCTCACTTTTTTTCATAATGCAACTTAAGGTTTTTCGATTTACATAAAGAATATTAAATGAATTAAATATTTTATAATATGGAAAAAAGTTGAGCTTGGAATTCAAACTTGAACAGTCACCTTGTTGTCTTTAAACCATTTGCGTGTAGCTTTTGCTCTATCCTTAGCACCATTGCCTTGCAGGACATTAAATCTTCTCTAGTCACTTCACCCAAGTAGAAATTCATTTCAGTTCGCAGACTGAATCAGGGTGTCTTCCAGGATTTCCCTATATTTTGCTGAATTTATTTTACTGTACCAACAGAATCAGAATCAGAATCAGAAAAAGCTTTATTGCCAAGTACGATGTTACACATACGAGGAATTTGTTGTGGTGATATTGGTGCATGCATCAAATAACTAATAAGTGAAAATATAACAAATTAACAATATAAACTATTTAAAGAATAGAAAATATAACAAATTAACAATATAAACTATTTTAAAAAGTAGAAAATATGACTATACAATATAAATATATATACACAATCTGTTTTTTGGGTAAAAGGATAAAAGGAGCAGACCAGCTGGCAGTGAACAATTACAAGAATGATGTGCAAATGAAAATGTGCAAATGAACAGGATGTTCAAGGTGAGCGTTAATGTAACGCATAGAGTTATGGTGCTGTCAGTGTGACAGTAGAGTCAGTGGTAGAGGTGGAGTGTGAGGAGTGTCAGGGGGGATTCAGGCCTTGTTGATAAGGCTGACAGCAGACGGGAAGAAACTGTTCTTGTGGCGTGAGGTTTTGGTCCTGATGGACCGCAGCCTCCTGCCAGAGGGGAGTGTCTCAAAGAGTTTGTGACCGGGATGGGAGGGATCAGCAACAATCTTTCCTGCACGCCTCAGGGTCCTGGAGGTGTACAGGTCCTGAAGAGATGGGAGGTTGCAGCCAATCACCTTCTCTGCTGACCGAATGACACGCTGCAGCCTGCCCTTGTCCTTGGCGGTGGCAGCAGCGTACCAGATGGTGATGGAGGAGGTGAGGATGGACTCAATGATGGCTGTGTAGAAGTGCACCATCATTGTCTTCGGCAGACTGAATTTCTGCAGCTGCCGCAGGAAGTACATCCTCTGCTGTGCTTTCTTGATGAGGGAGCTAATGTTCAGCTCCCACTTGAGGTCCTGGGAGATGATTGTTCCCAGGAAGCGGAAAGACTCCACAGTGTCAATAGTGGAGTCACAGAGGGTGATGGGGGCAGGTGAGGCTGAGTTCTTCCTGTAGTCCACAACCAACTCCACTGTCTTTAGAGCATTGAGCTCTAGGCTGTTCTGGTTGCACCAGGTCACCAGGTGGTCAACCTCCCACCTGTAGGCAGACTCGTCACCATCAGAGATGAGTCCGATGAGGGTGGTGTCGTCCGCAAACTTCAGGAGCTTGACGGACTGGTGACTGGAGGTGCAGCTGTTGGTGTACATGAGGAACATCAAAATATATTAAAGTTCTGATAAATAAAATGTATAAAAATACAAACTTAAGATATGAAACTCAAAGCCAATAACAACGAAAAACCTTGATAGACTTGGTAAGGTTCATAAATATACTGTAACTTTGTACAAGACTGAAAAAAAAATCTGATAAATAACAGCAACAGCAAAATATAAACTATTTACAGTATATGAGGTAGTGTACTGAATCAGTCAGTCCTCAATAGCTCCAGTCTAGCAGAGGCAGGTTGTAGTACAAGAAGCAAAGTTTCTCTGCATTCTCTCTTTTCAAAGAGCTTTGCTTATCCTCATGAATATTCCCTATGTTGGTGAACACTCTTTCGCTCACCACAGAGGAGGTATACTGCCTTGCCAAAGCTGACAGTCCGGTGAAAGGGTTGGTGTTGTGTTTCCACCAATCATATGGATTTTCACTTTCTGTCAATGACCAGCTCTCTGAAGTACCGTTCTAGCTCTTCGATGATCCCCTCTGGTTCCACTGCCTCACTGGTGGAAGGAAGGAGCACAGTGTCGTAAAGCAAGTCTAAAAGACTGGGTACTTGGTCCTCTGTTCTTTTGGGATTGCTCTCCTCAGGTGCAGTTTCAGTGGCAGAATCTGGTGGACTGGTCTCCATTAATCTACTGGAATCCCCTATATGACCCATACTAAACCCAGAAATGTGTTTTCCTATGAACTTTTATTATTAAAATGTCATCTATAGGGTTAGCAGATGAGATTAAGCTTGGTTGCTAAAAGTTGCATGTTGGGCAATTTGAGTAATTAGCATAATGGGAGACACTACAGGTGAAGAATAGGGATATTACTATATATAACTAATATATATCACCATGAATCTTCCCCAGCTAATGACTTACATTAAGACAATTATTTTTTGTATAATTAGTTTTCTGAAATTGTATGTTTAAATATGCAAATGAGGCAGTATCTAATTAAATATGTGCTAATTTGCACACAATTCCAGAACATAAATCAAAACATTTGCTAAAGCCAGGTTCAACATTCTTGTTTCATTTTGTTGACATATTAGAGCCAAAGGTTTTTACAAAGGGAATTTTGGTTATCTGTTTTTATCACTCCATAAATCAGAAAATACTGTCAACAGCCATAAAAAAAAAAGAAAACAAAACAGATTTGACCCTGTTTTTAGGAATAAAATGTTATATAAATCAGGCTATGAATGATATATGAACAAACGCCCCTGTTAAAACCTTTAGAATATAGATAGGAATAAAACTGTAAAGTTTGGTGTATACAAGTGCTACTGAAGTGGAGATTTTTTGCTCAGAGTATGAGAAAAAACTAATTTTGAAAAAATGGCCTTATATGTATTGTATAAGAAATCTATGGAAGGGTGGAAGAGGGGGGTTATGAAACATTCAGCACTTTGGGATTTCTGGATATCACAAACATGGATTTAGACTCTTAGATAACCTTTCAAAATTAACTAGAAGCAAAATATAGCCATTTTCAGTTTCTCGCAATCAAGGGGAAACATGGCAGGCAAAAACATTGCTTTTTATGCACTGTCAATTTTGAAACTTTCTTATACAATACATATCTTTAAAGGCCGTTTTCTCATGCTAGTTTTTTTCTCATACTCTGAGCCAAAAATCTCCACTTCAGTAGCAATTACATACACCAAACTTTACAGTTTTATTCCTATCTATATCCTGAAGGTTTTAACAGAGTGGTTTGTTCATGTATCATTCATAGCCTGATCTATATAACATTTTATTCCTAAAAACAGGGTGACTTTTTTTTTTTTTTATGGCTGTTGGCATCATTTTCTGATTTATGGAGTGATAAAAAGAGATATCCAAAATTCCCTCGGTAAAAACCTTTGGCTATAATATGTCAACAAAATGAAACAAGAATTTTGAACCTGGCTTTATCCAATGTTTAGATTTATGTTCTGGAAATGTGTGCAAATTAGCACATATTTAATCAGATAATGCCTCATTTGCATATTTAAACATACCTTTTCAGAAAACTCATAATACAAAAAAATACCACTTTAGAGTCTTTAACTTTTGCAAACCTTTTTTTTGCAAGATCCAGCATGGTTTTTCTCATGGTTTGAATACCCCTGGAAGCTGGTCCCTCTGACTCCAGTAAACGGCGTAACACTGCTGTGCATGGTAAAATGCAGGATGTGAATAAGTCTTCTCTACTGAATTCCAGTGTCACCTCCTCCAGTGGTACAAAGGTCTCTGCCAGGTTTGAGGCAATGGACCTTTCCTCTGCTGACAGACATGGGAAATGTCCATGGTCGCCAGCATATGCAGTGATGGCTCTTTTTTTGTTGAATCATCTTCACCAACGTGTAGTGTAGAGTTCACCTCATCTATACTGCCTGTATGATAGAATGCTGTGGGACACCTAGCTCCTCCTGAATTTTAGACAGGAGTTGCTGTCCTGTAACAGAGTGATTGAAGTGTGTAACAATTTTCTTGAGATTTGCCAGAATGTCCACCACCACTCTCTGGGAACTGAGGCCATCATTTATAGCCAGGTGCAGTATGTGAGCACTGCAGCTCAGGTCTGGCATCTTAATAAGGCACATGTCTTTCACCATATTTGCCCCACTGTCCCTGAGCACGAGCATGACCTGCTCCTCATCAATTTCCCATTCCTGAAGTATGAACAGAAATGTCTCTCCAATGTACTGTCCTGTGTGGGACTGTGACAAGGATTTAACATTTATGACAAGTTGGACCTTTTTCAACTTCTTATCAGTGAAATGAGCAAGGGTCGCTCCTAATGTATTTGTGTGTGTGTGCGTGTGTAATTGTCAGTCCCTACTGAGCTACCTTATAATTACAATGTCAACTTGCTTATCCCTTTCCCTGCACTCTTTTAATTCTATGCATTGTAGGAACACAAGTCCTTCATCTCTGCATCTTAAAGTGGTCCTGTTCTGCCATGATTATCTTTGACCCAAATTGGCCCCTTCCTCCAGCATCAAGATCTTCTCCTGGAGGATGTTGTTTTTCCCGCTATAAACAGATCACCAGAGATCTTTTTTTTAGTAATTTACAACGACTAAGCACATCTGCCCCCCACCCCCCCCAATCTGTGTGTTCTTCCACTTGACATGTCCAACTGTAAATTATGATGGTTGTTGTTCCTGTGTCTGACATTCCAATCCCACTGCTGTCTCTACCCTTATCCAAATTCCAATATGTTCTGAATAACTAATAAACTACAATTTCATCTTCTTAATTTTAGCAGATACCCAAATAGCCTAAGAAGGTCATACTATAGATCTTTCCAATGTTATTGTCAAGCCCAAATGAAGTGTATTACTTAATGAGTTTTAGGTCTGGAAGAAACCAACACCTCCCCTTGGTGATGGGGACAAACTTACAGATCCTTATTCTTTGTGTGTAATACTTGTGTTATTTACCAGTTAAATGTCTGATTAAGATAGAACTAGAAGGAATATGTACACTGTAAGATGTAATTATTTGGCTTTACTTAAAAAATATGTGCAAACTCATTGCCTTAAACTAAATGAGTAAAGTAAACTTGATTAAGCAAGTATTTTTAACTTATTAAGTATAAGTGTGCAGTACTTGTGAGAACTTGTTAATAATAAGTTTACTGAACTAAACTGAACTAAGTTATTTTGAGTTCACAGCACTTGAATTAACTTGCTGTTTATGATTTCATTTGACTTAAAACAACTAATTTATTCTAACTTTATTGTACTGACATTAACTCATCAAATCTGAGTCCTCAGTACTTAAAATAACTTAATATAAAATAACTGCAAAAAAGAATGTCATCTGAATTAACTTTATTCAAACACTTGTACAGGACAGGACATCCAACATGTCACATTGACTGTCTCAATTAAACAATTTTGAATTGAACAATTCAAAATGCAGTTGAATAAAACCATTAAACCCCTCTTCCCTTCTTTTTACACAATATTTTAACAATAGAATTTACAAGAGGCACTATATATACACATGGCATAAAGGCACCGAACAGGTCTCCAGGACAGGACATCCAACAAAATTCAGTCTCAATTGACCAGTGGTTCAAAATACAGTTTAATAAAACAATCAAACCCCTCTTCCGTTCTTTTAACACAACATTTTAACAATAAAATTTACAAGATGGCACAACATATACAGCATAAAAGCACTGGACCAACAGGATCACCAACTGGATCAACAGGTTATTATACATCTCACTTCTCATTCAGCAACAACTTGTTTTTTACTGTTTGCAGTTTTGGGGGGAGGGCTTTGTTTCCCAAACCAAGCATAACACTTTGAATGAATGTGAACGTGTTTCCCACACATTTCGGGTAGTCCAGGTTCAAAGCATAAGTGAGGCCAAATATTAGGCAAACTGCCTGTGGAAAGTGCCAAATGTTTTCCATCACAATACCTCCCTCCAGGATGATGTCTGTGGATACGGGTTCCTGTGCGGGATCATCTTCACTCAGGATAGTCAATACACCAACTGTGATGTCGCCTATGGCCTCATCCCTCATTGTCTCCTGCAAAGAAACAAACAATCAGTAAAACAATTTGTAGTCAGGAAGGATTTGGATAGATAGACACTACTACTATCATTATAAACACTAATGATCGTAGTGTCTTTTCTTCCACAGGTCAAGGAAGAAAATGTATGATCTGCGCTCAATAACCTGCCAGCACTCGATAATAACAGTTATAAACTAATTCACAAGGTACACAAGCACTATGGTTGCATTTTCATGAAGTAATAATCTGACTCGGTGTTATGGTGTCCCTTTAATGAATACAGGCAGAGTGTGATGTCAGTATTACAAGTGAGGGGGGTACCAGGTAAGTATGCTAAAATCAGACAGAGAACCCTGAGACACCCTGAAAGAGCAAGGGTTATTTACTTTGCCCCCATTAACTAGGACATCCTCACATCCAGCCCTTCTGAGCTTCGTTCGATAATTCCCCATTTTAAATTTAAGGCTGTTTTTCCAGCCATAGTATCCTGGCTGAGGACCAGGCTCAGCAAGGCTGGGATGCTTGCTGATGAGAGCTTGGGACACACTGGTGTAATCATCATCATCAGGGTACGCTTTAAAACTGTAGCTGGCCTCTGCTAGTTTTTCCAATATGTCGTGCTTCATATCACGTGACAGCGTCATACGTGTTCCATCTTTCATAACGGCAAGATCAGCTTGTCTCAACCTGTATTCGACATCCACCGAAAAATTTGGAATATCAAAAAACTCTGGCCATTGTCTTCTTGATGGACTTTCAGTGGGAGGCAGTACATCTGTATCTATTGAGCTGCAGTCAGCATCTGATGACGTGCCAGGTGATGTCAGAGCTGATAACTCTACAGTCAGCAAGGGAATGATTTTTAGTGTCGCTTTTTCAGGCAATTCAGTGATGTCTGTCAAATTACAGAGAGCATTTTCAAAGTCTTTGTCTTCATACTGCAATATAAAGTCATACTACAGGGAGAGTTTCTCCTTCATATGTGCTTTTAACTCCTCAATAGAATTTGGCCTCTCATTTAGAACCAGTTTCCTAATATCGTCTTTATTGACGACCACTCTCATCAGAAGTTGCTGTTTTTCCATGATGACTCCTCAACCTGAAAACCTTTCAAAGTCTTTGTCTTCATACTGCAATATAAAGTCATACTACAGGGAGAGTTTCTCCTTCATATGTGCTTTTAACTCCTCAATAGAATTTGGCCTCTCATTTAGAACCAGTTTCCTAATATCGTCTTTATTGACGACCACTCTCATCAGAAGTTGCTGTTTTTCCATGATGACTCCTCAACCTGAAAACCTTTCAAAGTCTTTGTCTTCATACTGCAATATAAAGTCATACTACAGGGAGAGTTTCTCCTTCATATGTGCTTTTAACTCCTCAATAGAATTTGGCCTCTCATTTAGAACCAGTTTCCTAATATCGTCTTTATTGACGACCACTCTCATCAGAAGTTGCTGTTTTTCCATGATGACTCCTCAACCTGAAAAGGAAGAATATATGTATTAGATTCCAAGACTTCAGTATTTACATTACTCAGCACAGTATGTATCGTTTCAGGGTAATGTACTGTCTGCCTCTAATCCTGTAAAGGGATAGAGGAAAAACATCGAGTTCAGACAACTGTGTGACAGAGAAGGTGGACAAGTGACTGAGCTCATATGCTCTTAGATGCTCATCATACCATGAGGCCAGAAGTTTGCAGACAAATACAATGTCATTATTGATAACTACAATCTTTGATATTTGTCTGAAATCTGGTAGGCCAGAGCAAGATCCCACTGAAATGACCATGTCAGCACTGTACTTAATGCCATCAATGAAGACAGAGGGTGCTGCCAAGACTGTCTGGCTCTGCTGGCCATTTCTGTGATAGAAAAAGTTCTGCACATTTTCAGGAAATGAAGCAACCATCACAGACTGGACTTTGTTGATTTCAACAGATGGCTTGAAGAATGAGTTACTATCTAAATGGAATGCTATCATTTTCTGGTGTCGGACAGATAATGTAAGTGAAATGTTCTTGAAGTTGCGAGTGTGACGCAGAACATCTTTGAAAAACTTGTGTTTCCCTTCAAAGCGCATTGTCCATACGTCAGATAATGGACCAAATTTTTTTATCAGTTGAGGATAGTGCTCAATGTAGTGGTGCTTTGGGCGCAATTTCTCATTTGGGAACACTTTCTGAAATAAGTCTCTATGCTCTGCAATCTTGCAGTCAAAAAAAGTAGAGAGATTCCTCTGTGAAGCTTGCAGACACTGCAAGTTCCACTACATCTTTTAGGTTCATCAAAACTTCCCAAGTTTCATCCCCCTCAGGGATGTGATGACCAATCATCAGTGGCAGATGTCTGAGAAGTGCCCAATTTTCATGTGCATTTCCTCCAATTGTTGCCATGGTAGAAAAGTTTTTTCTGACAAGCTGAGGTTGGTTGGTTTTGTCTGAAAATGTATATGGAAACTGTTTAATGGCCTGATTAAGGGTTTCAAGAGAGAAGTATCCATTTGATATCAGTACCTTCAAGCATAAGGCTAATTCACCTGGAACAATGCCTTCGAGGAGATCATGCATTAGGTCAGGAGGATAACCATCAACAACATGAAAGTGTTCTAAGCTATCAGTTAGAGGGCAGCTTCTTTACCACCAAACTGTGGAGCCAAAGAAGGATCCTGTTGTACGTTCTTGACCTGTTGGTCATGATTTTCCTCTGTTCTTGGTTGAAATGAGCCTGTTCGCACTTCCTTTTCTTGTATTTCCTCTCGTTTTGCCATACAGAATCGACACATTTGGCTAACGGTGAAGCTTTCGAAAAACCCTCCAAGAGAATGAGCAGCTAAATTATCTGCAGCAACAAATAATACAGTGCCTTTTACACTGGCGCCTAGCTGTTCAACATACACACCATGTTGCTCAAGAGAAACCAGGTCTTGAAGGAGAGGGCACAGAGTTTCCCCATAACCATGGTCTTTGATGCCACTAGTCTTGCAGAGCAGGGCAAGCTGAATGCAATGGAGACTGGAACGATACTTTGAGTGCAGATTACCAAGTGCCCAGTAGACTGCACATAACTTGTGCTTGTTTCTGGAAGTTCCCAAAGGGTTTGCCACCTCAAAATCATCTATGTACAAGAAAAGAACAATCCTAAATACTTGTTCTTTCAAGAGAGAGTTACTTTTAAAGCAGGAACCATCCATAAAAGAATTGTATGTCTGTGTCAAATTTGCCTCAGGTGACATGGCCTTGTCCAAAATGTCTTTATTTGCTAGCAATGCCTGCAACATTTGTAATATTGGGACATACACAACTGTCTGCTTGTCATTTTTCAGCACAAATTCAATTGGCATTACCACAGAGAAGTTGTTTAAAATGTATGCTTTTCGTTTGCTTGCAGTTGACAATGATCCTCCAGGAGAAGTGAATCTCAGGAATGCATTACTCTTAGAAACTTCCCTCACTATTTCCCCCACTAAAGAGTCATTAGGCTGATCGAGTATTCTTTGAAGTGAGGTATGTAACAATGGCTGCGACAGTGAATACATTTGATTGATCTGTTCTATAACTTCTTGCAGGGAAGTCTCCGAAATGTTAAGAACTGAGGACATTTTCAGAAATAGAGCAGCCACATTATGTTCCAACTGACTCTCCAGTCCTTTTGCATCTTCGCTGTCCACAACTTCAAAGTCACACACACACACACACACAATTCTCACCTTACTCCAGATTGTGTCCACTGAAGGCCTGGCTGGGCTTTGATCGGTTTGATAAATCTGAGATGAAAAAAAAAAAAAATAGTATTACTTAGTATTTAGTCACAAAAACAGTTCTGAGGCTGACAGATGTAGTTTTATGATTCAAACAGTGATCCTGTTATCCTTAAAAAATTACTGTTTTACTGTCTTGATGTTAACTAAGTAATAATGGATTTAATTTCTGCGTCAATCTTACCACACATATACACACAGTAGTGTTCTTAAAATCAAAATAAATGTGTAAAAAAGTTCACATTTCAAGTGCTTAACATTTATATACAATTACTATGACTACTATACTGAAATAAATACCATGCAAACACATAATGTGAAATAAAGAAAACTTTTTGAATGGTAAAATATATAAAAATATATATTAAAAAATAAACTGCACAAATGTCCAAAGGTACATTTACGACTGTTACAGAATAACTGAACATGTCAGTTTAACAACAAAAGGCAAAATCATCTTGCTGGATGGTTTTAATTGTCCCTCCAAACTGATGTTTAAACATACAGTAACGTGGCATAACGTTACATAAAACAAAAAGAAGAGTAAAGCAATAGACATGGCAATATATTTTTAAGCACCAAGGATGTTTAATCAAGCCCACATAGTAGTTTGAAACAACATTCAAAACACACAGTATCATGAAAGATCGCTAGCTTAATGCTAACGCATAATGTAAAACCTCATAGACGGGCTAACGGAAATTAGCATCGGTATTAATAAGTCACTTTTAACCGTTTTAATGAATTTTCATGCGAGAAAGACACAGTTGAATGCCCTCTGATCTGTCGGAGATCTGGACCAGTTTATCCAGATAACCTAGGAAATGTGCTCTGATTACAACGTTTTGAAGTGCAGAGTCTGTGGCAGCAACAGGGGGTAACCTTAGGCTGTTCACATCAGACGCATGGCAGCGTGCCCCCTGGTCTGCCCTCTCCCCACACACAGCGCCCTGTGCCGGCCGCGCTCTTGAACTTTACTTGGCGCTGTTAATAGTGGCGGTGACCATACTGGCGGTTGCCGCGGTCCCGGTGCCACCAGAGTGACTATGGAAACTGGAACCGCAGGCGGAGGTCAAACAAATAAACACGAACCTTTTTCAAAATAAAACACCGCCATTAACAAGTAGGAGAGGCCAATTAATTAATCTAATCAGAGCAGGCAAGAGACGAGGATGGCCCCCTCCCCCCATCAAGTCCACACTCCCCATGAGGTTTCACTTCAAATATGCCTATGTTAGCAACAACAATGCACCAAACTAGTGATTTCATTAACATTTTGGCATCTCCGAGCTAATTTAACTTCCCTAGGCTTAGCAATGTTAGCACTGCTAACATACAGAAACGTGGCCTGTAACCCCAAATGACGGGTAAAACAACACAGAGACACAGAAAAAATACTCGAATGTCGAATATAAAACCAACTTTATGGAAGTATAATGCTATCCATCGCTCTATTGATTGTTTTCTGGACGGTTTCATCAAAAACAAATGCATTGGCCGAGAGAACGGTTAGCGAAACAGCAGAAAAGCGAACACACTTGCATAGTTCCCCTTTTAGTCAAGTACGGACTCACCAAATCGTTCGACGCAGCAGCAGCCGAATGAAATCCAGTTGAAAACTTCAGACCGTTGCAGCTGTACAGCGCGCCAAGAACAGCAGGGGATGAAGAGCCGTGAAGTGCGCGACTGCGCATGTGCAAACTTTGACCGTCAGAGCGAGAGGGGGGAGGGGGAGGGGGTGCAGGGGCTGTAGCACTGTGTGGCACTGCCAGCCCTGCTCGCTGACTGACAGACTTCTGTTTAATTCCACAGTTGAATCGTTTATAGAACTATAGATTATATTATATTTGTTTGTTGTAAACAATAAATTTGTACCAATAACGTTATCTAAAAGCAAGAAAAGAAATGAAGAAAAAAAAATGAGTAGCATTGTGTAAGGCAGTTAGAGGAAGTAACTTAACAAGAAAAAATACTTTAGGTGCTAACACCTCTAATATGTAGCATGTGTAAGAATAAGAGTAAATGTACATAGTTACATGTAAGTAAGTACATTTACTCTTTAAAAGGTGCAAGTTCCCAAGACTTGTTTTTACTAAGTCAATACAACTTGATCATACTGAGTTTGGAAGGTTGGTCAACTCCAAAGTACAAATAACTTATTCAAAATGAGTGTTAACAACATGTCAATAAAAACTTAAGTTAAGTACACTTAATACCTTTTATTAAAGCCAATGTTCAGATTTACAGTGTATACGTCCTTGGGCCAGCTGTGTATTGTATACTTTATTGTTTTATGTTGTATACTTTATTGTTTTATGCCTTCATCATGTTTTAATTCTTTTGAATAATAAGTGATCATAATCATGTCGCATCTTTTCACAAAGACAAAAATTCGATTTGTAAGCATGGTGAAGTTTTGGGAAGGTTAAACATGATTTTGAAACATGAAAACAATAGTTTAGTTAGATTAAACTTTTGTGAGCCTAAACTCAGGACACAGAAGGAGGGACTGTCAGCCGGCTGCTCCTCACTCTTCACTTCTGTCTTCTCTCTTCTGACTTCTCTTCTGTCCACTTCTTTTGTCTCTTCTGTCTGCGTCTGTCTACTTCTCGTTTCTCTTTCGTTCCTTTTTATTTTTATTTTTAAAGTAATTGTTAAAGTAACCCTGATCCAGAAGAAGTTGAATTAGTAAGAATCAAGGCTATGATCATTTGATGAGGAATGTTGCAGTCATTGTCTGCTTCAGAAGCCTTGCAAGGAGTCTCCAGCAAAAGAGAATTTGTGTGCTCCCAGCCGAGATTGACTCTGCCCCCAGCGCTCCCAATGCGGAAACCCCACTGGGCCTTCGGGCCGAGAGTTCCTCAGCAGAGTACCGGCCTTCCCTCTGGCTATTGGACCGACGCGCCGTGCCATAGTCCAACCCAAAACTCTCAAGGAAACCAAGCTTCAGGACCTCCTGACTCCCAGACAAAAACAGGCTGAACATCTTCATACAGCTGGATCCACACACATGAGAATGAGTTGGGGTCTAAAGTTCTGACTTCTGTCTAAAGTTCTGACTTTTGTCTAAGTTCTGACTTCTGTCTTATGAACGTAAGATAATATAGATTAGGGTCACATTAGTATTAAAAATTACTCACATAATATTTAATATATATATAAAAACCCAACCCTTTAACTTCACCATCTGCCGACAGTCACATAACTTTATTACTTTCCTAATTACAGTCTTTATATTTTCTGTTGTCTGTCTAAAATTGTCATTTCATTTATTTTACCCCAACTTATTTAGTTAATAAACATATATAATCATTTGTCTTTGTCTGGAACTTAATTTTAATGTGGAGAAACGATGGATACGTGCAAAGAAGTCACTGCTTCAGAATATTAAGACTGAATAAATTGATTTGGAATGATTCCAACTGTTCAAGCCAAACTTTTGAATAATGTCCTGCGTATTATTCAAAATAGTTCAACAACGAAGTTGGTGCCCCATTCACGAGTGTATGATTAATCGCCAGTTATTAATGACCCTTATTATCAAGCAGTAGTGTCTCCTACACCATCAAGCTACAACAAACCATTTTCAATCATCATTTACTGCCTGTGTAGTGGCGAAAACAGTTTTGAGTTTTTCCTTTAACCCTTTATGTCCTATTTTCCTCTGTGTTCGTACCACCTGGAGAATGCTGGTGATGCAGTGTCAGACTCGCAGCTTATGTCCAAAAAACATCCAACGAGAGAGAGAGTTTGACTTTTCACTGTTGCCGATACTTTCTTGTAAATAAGACAAAATGCAAAACAAAGTGCAGGACAGTTTTAAAGGTTTCACAGGCCCAGACCCAATACACAGCCAGCTCACAGGCTGAGGTCAATGACGGTATCTGCTGGCCCACCTTCTCCCCGTCACACTCTACTAGCAGCCTTTTTTAAAGGTAGCACCATCACCACCTCTTGAAGGTGCACACTCAAAAAAGAAAAGATGTCGCCAAAACAGAACAACATTAAGCAAATCATGTAAAACACAAAAAACTTAAATGTGGCTCCTACAGCCTGCCTTCTAAAATCTACTACATAGTGACGCACTAAATCCATTATGTGACTCGCTAATGCTGCAGCTGACCGACAGTCAGCAGCGCATACTTGTGTTATTGTGCATAAAAGTTAGCTTCTTTTTCCAATATATGTTTGGTACTTTTTCTGTATGTCTTAATGTTCACTCCTTGCATGCATAACTTATGTTTTACAATGTACAAAACTGTACTGACAGATATGCTAGTAATAAATACATTTATCCTTACTTTTTTATATTATTTATTAACGTATTTAGGCAGAATAAGTTCATAGTGGTGTCCAAGCTCATTAATGTTAGCAGTCTTCCACTGATAGCCATGGTATTGGCTAGCTTTGTGGTTAGCTGAAGTCTATGATAAGCCATAATTTAGCAAAGGATAACGTCATATGCTTCTGCAAATGATTGTAAAACATACTTTTTCAAAATAACGGGCCAGGGAGAGATGATAAGTCTCACTGCTATAAATGTCACGCTATCAAAGAAACACATCTTTAGTCACATTGTCAAGAGTTAACCGACAGTCAGTCAACTATACTGTAACAACCTAATGTATTTACTAGCTAATTCTGTTTCACTCTCGACTTACACGTAACAGCAGCAAAACTGGACATGGTTGTCACAAATTTTGTCATACTTATTTGAGTTAAGACAACTGATGGGGATGTTCTTGTTATTCAAGGTGTAGGATGTATTTCTCCTGACAGTTGCCAGCTTACCATGAACACACTTCACCCATGATCTCAGTCGTGGATAACTGGTTTGCTCTGCCCGACTCTGGCTGGATCAGCTGGTTGTCGGGTTTGTGGCGTTCTAAACATGAGTCTTGCCCACAGGGACATTGTAGAGTATCCTCTAGTGGACAAACTATGCAATTAAATATTAATTTATGGGCCATTATAAATGCACATAACAATAGTTTGGAAAATGCCTAATGTTAGACGATAATATTGGCCCGCTGATAAATCGGTTGGGCTCTAATTTATTTTACCCTCTACTTCTACAAATTCATAGAAATTCATAGGAGTGGTATAGACTAGCCCCTGCAACTTACACACCAAAAATGACCAGCAGGTGGCGCCATTTTCAAGGTGAAAGAATTTTTGACCCATAAGTCACACATATTGTGTCACACATTGTTAAACCTTATATCTACATGTTCGCTCAATTCAGCTGAATTATTTGGTGTAGGCCACGCCCACTTTCGAGCTAACTTTCAGTTTGCAAAATTGGGACAAATGCAAAACCTACTTTTTCGAACTCGTCCCAGGCAATGTAACCGATTTGCACGAAACTTGGCATACAGCATCTGTGGAGCCTCCTGACAAAAAGTTATTACTCCTCCTAGGCAATTTGACCAATTTGCACTAAACTTTGCGTGAAGCATCTGTGGACCCTCTTGACAAAAAGTTATTGAAAGAATTTTGATAGTCCATGAAACAGCCAAAATTTAAAACAACAAATTCCTGCATATTGTGTTGAACGTAGACAATCGTGTACATCTTGACAAAATACTGTCTGATTATCACGTAAATGTTCATAATTGTGTTCCATGGACTGATGAGGCTTTGTGTAAAATTTGGTGCAAATCAGCCAATAGGTGGCGATGTGGTTGCAGTCTAATTGGTTTGAATGGAAAGTAAATGGGAAAATCTTAAAATCCTCTTCAAAACTCATCGCCTTTCAACCTCTTGTTGTGCTTCATGCTTTGAGCTACAGATACCACTCCACCTTTTAAAGAGTCAGAAGACCTTGAACTGTTGGGCATGTATTTACGGTTTCCAAATCATCACAGTTTTAGTTTTAAGGATTTTTAGGCCTTCTTCTGATTTTGTAATGGGTGTGTATTGCGTGAGCTAGAGGGTGTGACATCATCGCTGGTGTGTAGAGCAGCTGGAAGAACTGGAGAAGAAATTCTCTTCAGCTACTGGACGATGATACTTTCAGCTTCTTCCTTAAACTATTTCATTGCATTATGCCTCATGTGGACATTTTCGTCAGTCAGCTCCAGAAGCGGACCATCAACTCAGTCTTTGTCTGGGGAATCATGCAGCAGTACACACACTGTTTTTTTAATTCAGCATACATTACTTAATACCAGCGGGAGCAGACCACCAAATTATACAGAAACAGCTTCTTCAAGGCGTTGCATGCGGAAGCCCTGACGGCAGCATGCCCCGAGGTGCGTGGACTGCGAGGGCCCGTCCAACGCTGCTCGCAGCTTTAATTAGGGCCCGAGCAGGGAACCCCTGCGAGGACCCTATTGTATTTGAAGGAATTCTTTATTAGGGCCCGAGCAGGGAACCTGCGAGGACCCTATTGTTTTTGAAGCGATTCTTTATTTTTTATTTATGTATTTATTTATTTTTTTTCTTTGGACGAAGTGATCGCATTTTTCACGGCCTGAACATACCCCAAAACTCACCAAACTTGGAATATAAGTCACACCTGGCGAAAAATTTTATATTCTATTGTCGTCCTGAATTTCCACCGCTAGGTGGCGCTGTTATTAAGCACAGCGCGTTTTGGCTAATAACTCCCATATACTTTGTCGCACATTCAAAAACCTTATATCCACGCGTTCAATGAATTGGGCCGAGTCTCGTGGAATAGGCCACGCCCATTTCCACCTACCGTTTTTTCCCGCTACGTCGCACAATGTCGAAAACCTACTTTTTCGAACTCGTCCCAGGCGATTTCACCGATTTGCACGAAACTTGGCACACAGCATCTGTGGACCCTTCTGACAAAAAGTTATTAAAAGAATTTTGATGGGCCAAATAATACTCAAGTTATTAAATAACAACTTCCTGTGGATTTCCTGCCAAACAGGAATTGTTGGATATCTCCACAATGGTGTGTCCAAATGACATGAAACTTGAGATAGTACTTTGACACGAGTCCCTGAGGATGTGTCCAAAAGTTTAGGCGATGACCACAAGGTGGCGCTCTTTAAATTCTAATAGTTTATATCTCCACATCGGTTGGGCGGATTGACACCAAACTTGGTATAGTCATTGCCACTGCCCTCTTGAGTATAGAAAGGACTTATCAATCGGCCACTAGGTGGCGCTCTGGTGCCAGTTTAATTTTAATTTTGGCCTTGTGACCACACCATAACACTTATGGGAATGAAATTCATAGAGGTGGTATAGACTGACCCCTGCAACTTACACACCAAAAATGACCAGCAGGTGGCGCTATTTTCCACTTGAAGAGTTTTTGGCCCTTAACTCACACATAATGTGTCACACGTTGATAAACCTTATATCTCCATGTTCCCTGCATCCAGCTGAATTATTTGGTGTAGGCCACGCCTACTTTCGAGCTAATTTTCAGTTCGCAAAATTGCGACAAATGCAAAACCTACTTTTTCGAACTCGTCCCAGGCAATGTAACCGATTTGCACGAAACTTGGCATACAGCATCTGTGGAGCCTCCTGACAAAAAGTTATTAAAAGAATTTTGATAGGCCGAACAATACTCAAGATATTAAATAACAACTTCTTGCAGATTTCCTCCCAAGCAGGAAGTGTTGGATATCTCCACAATGGTGTGTCCAAATGACATGAGACCGAAGATAATACTTTGACATGAGTTCCTGAGGATGTTTGCGAAAGTGTAGGCGATGACCACAAGGTGGCGCTCTTTAAATTCAAATAGTTTATATCTCCACATCGGTTGGGCGGATTGACACCAAACTTGGTATACTTATTGCCACTGGCCTCTTAAGCATATCTCACAAAATATCAATCGGCCACTAGGTGGCGCTCTGGTGCCAGTTTAGTTTTATATTTGGCACTGTGCCCACACCATAACACTTGTGGAAATGAAATTCATAGGCTTGGTATAGACTAGCCCCTGCAACTTACACACCAAAAATGACCAGCAGGTGGCGCTATTTTTTATGTGAAAGCGTTTTTGACCCCTAAGTCACACATATTGTGTCACACATTATTAAACCTTACATCTACATGTTCGCTCAATTCAGCTGAATTGTTTGATGTAGGCCACGCCCACTTTCGAGCTAACTTTCAGTTCGCAAAATTGAGACAAATGCAAAACCTACTTTTTCGAACTCGTCCCAGGTAATTTAACCGATTTGCACAAAACTTGGCATACAGCATCTGTGGACCCTCCTGACAAAAAGTTATTAAAAGAATTTTGATAGGCCAAACAATACTCAAGTTATTAAATTACAAATTCCTGCAGATTTCCTTCCGAACAGGAAGTGTTGGATATCTCCACAATGGTGCGTCCAAATGACATGAAACTTAAGATAATACTTTGACCCGAGTTCCTGAGGATCTCTCCAAGAGTTTAGGCGATGACCACAAGGTGGCGCTCTTTAAATTCAAATAGTTTATATCTCCACATCAGTTGGGCGGATTGACACGAAACTTGGTATAATCATTGCCACTCCCGTCTTGACGATATCTGACAAAGGACTTATCAATAGGCCACTAGGTGGCGCTCTGGTGCCAGTTTAATTTTAGATTTGGCCCTGTGCCCACACCATAACACTTATGGAAATGAAAATCATAGGCGTGGTATAGACTAGCCCCTGCAACTTACATACCAAAAATGACCAGCAAGTGGCGCTATTTTCTACTTGAAAGTGTTTTTGGCCCATAACTCACACATATTGTGTCACACATTGGTAAACCTTATATCTACATGTTCCTTGCATTCAGCTGAATTATTTGGTGTAGGCCACGCCCACTTTCGAGCTAGGTTTCCATTCGCAAAATTGCGACAAATGCAAAACCTACTTTTTCGAACTCCTCCTAGGCAATTTGACCAATTTTGCACTACATTTTGCGTGAGGCATCTATGGACCCTCCCGACAAAAAGTTATTAAAAGAATTTTGATAGTCCATGAAACTGCCGAAATTCAAAACAACAAATTCCTGCATGTGGTGTTGAAAGCGGACAATCTTGCACATCTAAACAAAATACGGTCTGATTTTCACATAAATGTTCATGATTGTGTTCCATGGACTGTCGAGGCTCTGTGTAAAATTTGGTGCAAATCGGCCAATAGATGGCGATCTGGTCGCAGTCTGATTAGTTTGAATGGAAAGTAAATGGGAAAATCTTAAAATCCTCTTCAAAACTCATCGACTTTCAACCTCTTCTTGTGCTTCATGCTTTGAGTTACAGATACCATTCCACCTTTTAAAGAGTCAGAAGACCTTGAACTGTTGAGCATGTATTCAGTTTTTAAAAATCTCTTACGGTTTCCAAACCATCACAGTTTTAGTTTTACAGATTTTTAGGCCTTCTTCTGATTTTGTAATGGGTGTGTATTGCGTGAGCTAGAGGGCGGGACATTTTCGCTGGAGTGTAGAGCAGCTGGAAGAACTGGAGAAAAAATTCTCTTCAGCTACTGGACGATGATACTTTCAGCTTCTTCCTGAAATTATTTCATTGCATTATGCCTCATGTGGACATTTTCGTTGGCCAGCTCCAGACGCGGACCATCAACTCAGTGTTTGTCTGGGGAATCGTGCAGCAGTACACGCACTTTTTTCTGACTTCAGCGTACATTACTTAATTCCAGCGGGAGCAGGCCACCAAATTATAAAGAAACAGCTTCTTCAAGGCGTTGCATGCGGAAGCCCTGACGGCAGCATGCCCCGAGGTGCGTGGACTGCGAGGGCCCGTCCAACGCTGCTCGCAGCTTTAATTGATCTCAAATCACTGTTGATGTATCACAGGGTGATGGGTAACAGTGCATATTATAGTATAGCTTTTGCTCTGTGTAGGATAAAAACAACCAAACTCCAAGCTGAATGCATGTGCATATCCTAAACCTAGACTTCATGTACTGACCTAGATGCATGTGGCATTTTGATGCCTGCTACCACCTCTACACACACACACAGCATGATCAAAGCCTTGTCACTAAATCTGCCACGACAACAGTGTCAAGGGGAGCCTCAATAATTGTTGTATTAATAAGACGTTAATTGTGCAAAGGAAATAAAATAGAAGGGGACAGCACTCAGAATCCCAGCCACTGCCTTTGTGGGTCATACAGAGATACAGAGAGGCTGGTGCTCATGACCGTGCAGTGTGTAAACATAAATAGCATCAACCTCATTTAAGATGTACTGTAAAGTTAGATGGCTTATTCAGCTAACCTCTCATCCATGAGTAGCCCAGAAGCACGCCTCCCTCTGCACGGTGATACAGTTGGCTGGTGGTTTGGCTCACAAAAAGGTCTCTGAATTTTCCTAAATAATCAGTTCATGAATTCTGAAACAAAGACTTGGCTCTTGCAAATATAATTAGTCCATTTTTGGTTTGTCCTTTGCTTTTAAGTGCCACATGCCAAGTGCCTTCTACCAGTAGTTTCACTATATTCAAGACATCCCTACAGCTGATATCTCTGAAAAACCTGCAATTCATACAAAACTGTTAAATGACAGTATAATATGTTGGTTTTACACGGTAATGTGTCTGACACTTTTTTGCTTTTTATTTTGCCTCTCTTTTAGGAATATCAGATAATTAAGAAATCTGCCCGCTCCCTGAGTACCATTCAAGTTGAGTCTCCATGGCGACTGGCACAGCCATCCATTATCTCCAGTATAGTCCTAATGAAAGGCCAGGGCAAGGTGAGTGCCCTCCTTTGACATGTTTGTATGAATAAAGCTCAGAGAAAATACTCTGAATATGTGTTCATATGCACACATTAACAGAGGGAGGGGATATTACGTACAATTGAGGAATAGAAGGAAAAAAAAATTATTAAGAATTTTGTGGGCAATAGAAAGAAGAAAATAAATTTGATATTGCTGCACTCCCGTTTAAAGGGTTGCATGCACACTGCACAAAGCACACTGTTATGCAAAAAATGAAAAAAAAAAACAAAAAAAAACTTTTAATAAATGGGTGCAGCACCTAGTGTTTGTCAGGGCATTATTTCTGTTCTTGTCAAAAGAGGGTTAGGTGTGGTATCAGTCAGTTTGGTGTGGCATCACTGTACCAGCCTGTTTTCTTTCATGTCTAAAGTGCATCTTACATCCCAACAGCTGTTGGAATACTGTTTTTAACTGATGTATTCCTTCATAATAGATAGATAGATAGATAGATAGATAGATAGATAGATAGATAGATAGATAGATAGATAGATAGATAGATAGATAGATAGATAGATAGATAGATAGATAGATAGATAGAAACATGTTAATGCCAAGTGTTAACTGACAAACCTAAAGTTGTCCACTTGTAATTAGATCACTCAGAACTCATGTTGATACCAAATGTGAATAGCCGGCCAGCCCCTCGCAGTGCACAGTTGACAGCCCTCATGAGAAAGCCAGATCTCTCTTTTGGAAGTAAGGTAGCAAAAGTACAGCAAATACAACAGCACCCAATTAAAACAGTGAATAGATGTGTTGAAATCTGAGAGGGCATGCTGACCCCCAATGTTGCAGTCTAGCCAAACATAGGGAGACTCCTGTGAAAATCAGGAATGTTGTATGCACCCCTGGTGATATGATAACTGTTTGGGTTGAATTTTAAAATGACAAACGTTTTAGGACGGGAACCGCTTTTGTGGTCCAGCCAGAAAAAATACTGAAATGGAAAGGAAAGACTGAAAAAAATGAAGAAAAGCTTCTTTCCTTTGGCTATTGGGATGGTATCCCGATCTGTCTTATTTCACAGCCATTAACCATCAAACAAATAATGTAATCAATGCAAACAACTGTAGCTAGATTGTCTGACAGTATCTGTGATATAACCTTTATAGGGCCTTGGGTTCAGTATTGTTGGTGGGCAGGACTCGGCCCGTGGTCAGATGGGGATTTTTGTCAAAACCATTTTTCCTCATGGCGCTGCAGCAGCAGATGGACGACTGAAAGAGGGTAACCATTCCTTTTCATTTTGTTTTACTGACTATACGAAAGTAAAATGCATAGTATAAGAGAAACAGTCATCTTCAGTATATTCACACTCTTGCTGAACACCCATCTCAGTCTAAACATATGCTTTCCTGTGTAGGAGATGAGATTCTGGAAGTGAACGGAGAGTCTCTTCAAGGACTCACACACCAACAGGCCATCCAGACCTTCAAGGTGGACTGCTGTTCACAATATGTCCTGTCTAAGAGTGTTATTAAAAATTGCAAAATCTTGCACAGAGAGCTAGAGACAATAGACTGTAGCATACAGAATGCCAAACTTTTACATCTTATATAATGTTTGAGATGAAATACGCTTTGATGTTTTCCAAAATGTATTCGACCAATTTGTCAAAGTGTCTATTTATGCTCAAAGTGCTGCATGCCCACAAGTGAACTGACTTGAGCATATTTCTTGATTAAGATACCATGGTCTTTTTTAGTTGTTTTAGGAAAAATCATTCAAAGCGCAATAAGTAAAAACTGAAACTGTTTTCATCTCTACTTCCTTAACATCAAAAATGTTAATGTTGATTTATATTTTTCCAACAGCAACTGAAGAAAGGTGTTGTGACACTGACAATTCGAACGCGTCTGCGTAGTCCCAGTCTGACACCCTGTCCAACCCCCACCCTGCTCAGCCGCTCCAGCTCACCCAACTCCAATAACAGTGGGGGCATGCCTGTCCCCTCAGGATATGAAGAGGCTGATAGCCGCCGGGGCCCAGGTCCTGGTCCAAAAGACTGCATCATTATGGAGGTCACACTTAACAAAGGTTAGCTGACTTCATCTGTTGACTGTTTGGAGATGTCCTTCAGGTGTCTCCTTCTGACACCGAGGAAAGAGGAAATTTGAGTTGGGGTCTGTAGTAAAACAGTATTAAAACAAGCAGCAAGGAAAATAATTGCATTTTGCAGGAATTGTATACAGTATAACATACACAGGTCAAACCAACCAAAGGTAAAACACGGATCCAGGATGCAAACAGCTAAAATTGATCACAGACATGTGAGATCAGCTGGTGCACAACTCTGCACGAAACACCAATGTGACATGGCTAAACGCTTGATTGTGACACCATGGGCATTAATCTCCTGCTACAACAGCCTTCCCTCAAAGGCTTTCCACTGAACACTGAACATTTCTGATGCATGTTGACTTTTTCAGAGCCTGGTGTTGGTTTGGGGATTGGAGTTTGCTTTCTGACCCTGGAGAACTCTGCTCCTGGCATCTACATCCATAGTCTGGCATTGGGATCTGTGGCAAAGATGGATGGCCGTCTTAGGTAAAAAAATGTCAGGGTCATCTTGAACTTGGACACTGATAGATGGCTGAAGTTGAAATGTACTCGTTCTGATTGGAAGATACCATGAGTCATGTCATGTTAACATATGTGCGTATGTATGTGTACATTTATGTTGGGGTATGAACAAAGGGAGGTCTTTTGACAGTGTTGTGCTGACACCTGTGACTGTCTTTGTAGTCGAGGAGATCAGATACTAGAGGTGGATTCAGTCAGTCTTCGTCATGCTGCTCTCAGTGAGGCCTATGCCATCCTCAGTGAATGTGGACCAGGACCAGTCAGTCTTATTATAAGCAGGCACCCTAATCCCAAGGTAAGAGGATGTCTGTCTTTATTTATATAGACTAAAATATATTCAAAATCTATCTGGTATTGTATAATAGCCGAATAATCTATCGAACAACCTGAACTCTTGCAGGTTTAATTCAAAAGCTTACCAGGAATTGTCCCTAGAGGTAGCATGTTCAATAAATCCTTAGCCTTGTTGGTCTCTTGAAAAATAAATAAATATATAATCCATACCCCAGTTCTTTCAGACCGTGTAATAGTCGGGATCGAGGTTTTGTAATGATGAGAAGTTAATGGCCGAGTCTATTGTGGTATGACCGCAAAAGACTCAGCCAATAATAACACACAAGCTCACACAAGCATTATTTCTGTAATCTGTCTAAACATGTTGTCTGACCACATCAATGGTACATGTTTACCTGTTCATGATGTTCACACTGGAAAGTGGGATCAAAAGCGTTATCTTATCCTTCTCCTGGCAGCATCCATCTGGCTCCCTAATCCCTCTCCAAAAACTCTCTCCAAACCTAATGAGTCATAGAAACAGGATAATGCAGCAGACTTTATCTCCTCTTGAAGTATTCTTCCACTTACACGCAGTTTTTCGCATCAAAAGTGACAGATGTAGTAATGTAAACATTTGTTTTTATACATGTGCAATATTTGTACTCATTCAACTACAATGTTGATGCTATCACCTTTTAACATTAAACCTGTTAACTCTGCAATGTTTTTGTAGATTGCATTGTTCAGTCATTTTCAAGATAGTTCATGGCCTGAAATATGTAATAAATATGGTAAATTAATGATAAAGAATTATACAATGACTAGGTCTGTAATTGGTTGACAGTCCTACATTTTGATCATTTTAACTCAAGCATTTTTGTTCTTATTGTCTTTGTTCATGGTGAACTGATTTTCAGTCTTATTTCTATTCCTACTGATTTGCTGTGGTTCTACCAGCTCAGTATTAAAAAGTCTCATGAAATAAGATATGCAATGACACAGATTTTAGTTTCAGATAAGTCCTTTATTATATTAGCATATGTTTCCAGTGCCGCCAATGGGTCGATCGTTGACTTTAAGTCACTGCATAATTCTGGTTATTCAGGCTTTCAACTGTTGGTGGGTGAATTTGCTTCATGCTTATCAAGTGCAACACACGAAGAAGTCAGTAACTTTTGGGTCACACAAATCAGACAAACTCAAATATCAAAATCAAGTTTTCATTTCCCTTTTTTGATCTCAGCATGAAATCCAAGTATGAAAATCTAACTGTTGTTTATTTTTGGTATCAGATTCATGAACAAATAACAGATTATCAAATTGTTTTTTTTTTTTTTCATTTTCCAAATTTGGTTTCCCAATTGAATATTAAAAGGACTAATGTTACACAGATTTTATACTTTCAGTACCTTTTATTGTTTTGATTAAAATAAAAGATATTTTCATATGATTCCTTCTCCATTACTTTTTAATACTCTTTTTTTAAGAAAAAAAGCCATCCTCAAAATCTTTTATGCCTGTGACATATTTAGTGGCTCACGCAGATATATTGTCAAACAAACTAATATCTGCCTTGTCTTAATAGAATATTCCCTTTTAAAATGACCAACGTACACTATTATACCTACAAATATATGATTGCCCAGAATTTTGATGATAGCCATATTGATATTTCACCAAAACTGTACACGGTCTCAAACATGGTAGGGCTACAAACATATTTTCTTTAAATATTTGGATGTAATAAGGAATTTATTAACATTCTTGCAACAACTCCAATTAATTGAGGATGATGTTGAATGTTCTCCAAATATGCAACCATTCATTGTCCAAAATTCACACACCAATTCTATTTCCCATTTCAGCTTTCCATATAACACAATATTGAATGCTGGCATTACTTTTTTTGTTTGTTTATTTCTAGAAGTTGATGTGTCATTGTCTCTTTTTCAGGTGTCAGAACAGGAGATGGATCACATCATTGCTCGATCCACCCACAAGGACAAAATCAGCAAAACCAGAGGTCTGATAACCTTCCTAACATTAGCTTGAACATATTCAGTTTGTCCATGTCACAATCTGAGCATTATAGATCAACCAAGTATTAATGACAGGTCAAGAAAAATTAGCAAATACATCTGAGTTTAACTGCCATGGTTGTAATCTGCAGCTCCATCCTGTAAGAGCCCGTACCCAACAATGAAGGACAGACAGGGAGATGGCTCCCCTGCTCTCAGCTGGACCATGAAGAGATTCCTTGAGCCTGCCAGTAGAGTAAGAATTCATTCAATATTCATATTATTGCTCCACTCTTCTTAGGAGCATCAAGCTGTAGAGAATACAGGTGGACAGACTTTGCACATCACAGGCAACTAAAATAGTGTTAGCATCACAGTCAGTGTTGATAACCTTGAGGACATTTTGAAATCAGACCCAGACATGAAAAATATGTGTTCAGAACCTTCTCTTTAAAAGGTCTACCTCCGACAGAGACAGAATAATGCACAGTATGACCCACTGTCCTTGACCAACTTGCTTACCAAACCCACCTCTTGGGGGTCTACAGATGTGATTCACTGTCCTTGGGGTCAAGTATATGTGAGTCAAACTAAATGTCCTTTGAAACAAAGAATAGCTGAACATAAAATTGCTATCTGCACCAAAAATACGGATTATGCAACTTCACATCATTATGTTACCCCTAGAGGGGGCAATATTATCAATATATTGCTATGTAGTTGGGGTTTCTGGATCAGTAAACCAAATGTTGTCGAACCATCATTTTAGGATTTTCAGATTCATTTTTTCGTAGCAAACCTCTTGTCAAAAGTTATTTGGACATGTTTGATGCATTTGAGTGGTGGATAATTGTGCTGTATAGGCCTACGGGCCTATTTAATCCCGTAACTGATAATCTAGAAACAGTTTATCAGTTTACATAAACTTACTCTAACAGCAGTTCATATCCAATATTTAATGTTTGATTTTGAGCCACGTGTATTGTTATGTGGATTTACATATAGTTACTGCTATCTTTGGGTATGTTACTATTATATTGGCTGTTATGTAATGTTATTTCTGCTTTCATTTAGAATCACCTTGCCATTATGCCATCATTCCAGCTGAGTGCTAGATCACAGTCTAAATCAAGGGAGGCTGTGTTTTTCATTTATCATCTCCCTAATATTGTGGTTCTTTAATCTTTAACTGTAGTTTATGCCTAATTACTGAGTACCACATACACATCTAGTTCCTTGGCTCCTCCTTATCTTTCTAGCCTAGGCTTGATTTAATTCTTATTTAAAGGATGTCATCTATAAGGATGAAATTTGAAGGTGACATATTATGCTCATTTCTGCTTCTTGACTGGCTCTTTGATTTCTAAATAGAAGATGTCTAAATATGAAAACACCAGTTTCACAGCCCTGCTCTAAGTGGCCGGTTTGAGTGCCTTTCCCCTTAAATGCTAATGAGCTACTGCGTGTGTCGCCCAAAGACGGTATTTGCACTGCCCACCTCTTCTTGCTTTGCGGAAGACATGATGACGGCATTGCGTGATGATGGCAACGGTTGAGTTTGTGGGAGAATTGCCTGCTGGACAACAGACTGCACTGGCCGGAGTCCGACCCAGAACCAGAAGAGGCTCCAGAAGAAAGTCAGCAGCCAAGAATGAACATGGTTTGCAGTTAAATTTGTTACCTCGACATTACTTTTATGTTACTGCATTACTCCATGTTGTTACAGATAACAACCCCCTTCTCCTGCCTTTAGTGTTTACATAATAAAGCTTAGCCAAACCTTGGCTGGCGTTCACTGCTGTTCAGTTGCAGTAATGCGGATGCAATTTAGCAATTGCCATTACTAGAGAAAAGCGTAACCCCATATGAATTATTCTTTTTTATTTACCCTTATGTAGCCAGGTAAGTCAATTGAGAGCCTGTTTTTATTTGAAATGACGACCTGCAATTAGCTACAGCTAGCAATTTTCAACAACTGTCGTTTTCAATAAGCCACAGTTGCCTCCCATCACCTCTCTACCAGCAGTATTTTTTATAACCAGTAACAATGGAGTATAGATTTTAGATAAATATTACAAAAGAAATAACGTGACGTGATTGCATGGTTATTGTAATTTCCAATGAATAATACAAATTCTGAACAGTTTATTTATTCCCATTATTTTTTAATCAGATCTATAATAGATCAAAACAAATGGGAAAATAACAGCTTAGTATTTACTACCGTTATGTTATGGTGCAGAGTCAGACCGTCTCAGCTCCACACAGAAACACAGAAACTTGAACAGTTTGTTGCTTAATGCGCATCTGACATCACGTTATTTCCCTCTGCTATTTTGTGTTCTGGGGTTGCCATTCTGGCAGCTTCTTTTACATTTTCATGTAGACCTACTAGTGTGTTGTCTTTGCATATTCGGTTGCATAGTAGCCTAAGACATGCTCATTTTATTTTATGTAGAAAAAGTGAAACCATGACAGTCTTAAATTACTAATCACGCGCTTTATTTCAATTGCTACTTATTTATTTATTGTTTATTGTTTCTTAAATTATTTAAATGTGTAATGTGTGTGAATCTGATTATATCTGTCTTATCATATGCCAGCAAGCAATGCATCATCAAATCTGTGTAGTAGATGTGGAAGCTTTTTACCCTTGCACAGTTAACCATATGCACCCATCCATATGATGCATACATAATGTGGGTGATATGAATGGAAGATGATTGCACAAGATTGACGCTGATCTGTGTTTTTGTTTATTCTTTTTAAAGAAATGGCAGAACAGAAAACCAATCCAGTGTGGCAGCATTTCACAGAGCCTACTCCAGGAAAGGATATTGTTTACTTGTTCTTGTTCTACCTCACCTGTTTTGATAATTTGTTAAATATTGTTTACTTGTTCTTGTTCTACCTCACCTTTTTTAATATCAATAAATCTTCCTTTTTAAAAAAATTTAGACTTGTAACATTTGTTATCATCATTGTGTAATTTGTATGATGTAAATTGAGGGAGCAAAGTATCGGCTCCAAATTTCGGGTCAAGAAAATTACAGTGGAGGTGGGGAGCTGTTGACCTCGACTGGGGACATTGTCGGGCGGTGGAAGGAGTACCTAGAGGATCTCCTCAATCCCACTGACATGCCTTCCATAGAGGAAGCAGAGGCTGGGGACTCAGAGGTTGACTCATTCATCACCCAAGCCGAAGTCAGTTAGCCGGGAAGCTCCTCGGTGGCAAAGCACCGGGGGTGGATGAGATCCGCCCTGGGTACCTCAAGTCTCTGGATGTTGTGGGGCTGTCTTGGTTGACACGTCTCTGCAGCATCGCATGGCAGTCGGGGACAGTGCCTCTGGACCGGCAGACCAGGGTGGTGGTCTGGAGGGTGTGTTCCAACTATTGGGGATCACACTCCTCATCCTCCCTAGGAAAGTCTATTCCAGGGCACTGGAGAGGAGAATTCGGCCGATAGTCGAACCTTGGATTCAGGAGGAACAATGTGGTTTTCGTCTGGGCCGCGGGACACTGGACCAGCTCTATACCCTCCGCAGGGTGCTCGAGGGTTCATGGGAGTTTGCCCAACCTGTCCACATGTATTTTGTGGACTTGGAGGAAGCATTCGACCGTGTCCCTTTTGGCATTCTGTGGGAGGTGCTCCGGGAGTACGGGGTTGGAGGCCCTCTGTTAAGGGCTGTACCGTCCCTGTGTGACCGGAGCAGGAGCTTGGTTCGCATTGCCGGCAGTAAGTCAGACCTGTTCCCAGTGCATGTTTGACTCCGGCAGGGCCGCCCTTTGTCACGGGTTCTGTTCATCATTTTCATGGACAGAATTTCTAGGCACAGCCACAGGCCGGAGGGGGTCTGGTTCGGGAGCCACAATAATGTGGTCTTTCTGCTCTTTTGAGCCAGGACCTCCAGCATGTCCCGGGGCGGTTTGTAGCTGAGTGTGAAGCTGGGATGAGAATCAGCACCTCCAAGTCCGAGGTCATGGTTCTCGACCGGAAAAAGGTGGCTTGCTCCCTACGGGTTGGGGGAGAGTTACTGCCTCAGCTGGAGGAGTTTAAGTATCTTAGGGTCTGGTTCACGAGTGAGGGAAGGATGGAGCGTGAGATTGACAGGCGGATCTGTGCAGTGGCTGCAGTAATGCGGTCGTTGTATCGGTCTGTCGTGGTGAAGAGAGAGCTGAGTCGAAAGGCGAAGCTCTCGATTTTCCTACCCTCACCTTAGGTCATGAACTTTGGGTCATGACTGAAAGAATAAGATCCCAGATACAAGTAGCTGAAATGAGTTTCCTCGACAGGGTGGCGGGGCACTCCCTTAAAGATAGGTTGAGGAGCTCTGTCACCCGGGAGGAGCTCGGAGTAGAGCCGCTGCTTTCGGATGCCCCCGGGACGCCTCCCTCGGGAGGTGTTCCTAGCATGTCCCGCCTCCCGGAAGAGCTTGAGGCAGTGTCTGGGGAGAGGGTAGTCAGGGTGTCCCTGCTCAGGCAGCTGCCCCCACGACCTGGCCCCGAATCAGCGGACAAAAATGGATGGATGGGGTTAGGGTTAATTATTGTGATATGGATATTTTACGCCAGCACGGGATCTTATTGGAGCCAGCCAAACAAAGTGGTGCAAATGTAAAGAAAAGAGGGGAAAGAGAGCCGAGATCCATGCTAGGCTTAAGGCTAACCTCAAACCCACCGAGAGTGGGAAGACTGTGTTGTGTGTTTGCTTTCATAGAACATCTCCAGGACAATATCCCAGACACAGCCATACAGCTGGAGGGGATGACAGCTTTCCGAGTGGACAGAGATGCAGCTACCTCCGGTAAAAGTAGAGGGGGGGCTGTGCATCTATATTAGGGTAATAAAGAGACGTGTTTAAACACCACGTTAGTCTCTAAACACTGCTCTCAGCTAGTGAGACTAGAGTTCCTTACTGTAAAATGCCAGACATTCTATCTGCTGTGGGATTTCGCTATAGTGATTGTAGCTGTTGTTTACATAGGTCCTAGCCCACATGCTAAAGCTAATACTAATGAGGCACTTGGAGGACTACATGATGCCATCAGTGAGCTCCTGACTAAACACCCGGACAGCTTTGTAGTAGTGGCAGGAGATTTCAACCACATAAGTTATAAATGCTGTTTTCCCCAAGTTCAAGCAAGCAAGTTGTTGACTTTCAAACTAGAGGAGAGAACATGCTGGACCTGGTGTATACAAACTCCCAAGATGCACACAAGGCAACGCCCCACCCCCACCTTGGCCACCCTGTTCATGTATCTGTCATGCTGGTGCCTGCTTACAAACCAAGACTGAAGCTTAGCAGGCCGATGAAAAAACAAATCTGGACCTGGCCTGAGAGGGCAGAATCAGCACATCGTGACTGTTTCATACACACCAACTGGGAGGTTTTTAAGACCAGCCTCTCAGGGGGATCAGATAGATATTGAAGAGTATGCTGAGGTGGTAACCAGCTACATTGCAAAGTGCATAGAGGATGTCACTGTAATAAAGACTTTCACTACACGTGGCAACCGCTAACCTTGGAGGTACAGAGGTACACTCACTGTTGACAGCCCGAGATGCAGCCTTCAGGGCCGGATATGTGACTGCTCTCCGCTCTGCCAGGTCTGCGCTCTCAAAGGGAATCAAGGCTGCGAAAGGCACCTATTGCAGAGTAAATCCAGGGACATCTCTGTGACACAGGAAACACCAGGCGGATGTGGCAGGGAGTCCAAGCTCTGACAGATTCCAAGTCCAGGCAGGGGGTCAACAACGATGATACTTCTCTTCCGGACAGGCTCAACAACTTCTTTGCATGCTTTGAAGCACCAAACCCGACAACCAGAGGCAGGGCTGGTCCCTCGCCACCATCTATCTGGCCAGCCCTCACCATCAATGCAGCAGACACACGCAGGACCTTAACCAGGGTCACTCTACAGAAAGCAGAGGCCTGGATAACATCCTGGGATGTGTGCTCAGAACCTGCGCTGGTGAGCTAGCAGATGTCCTGACTGACATCTTCAACATCTCCCTCAGTCAGGCTATCGTCCCCAGATGCTTCAAAACATCCACTATAATACCAGTATCAAAGAAATCAGTTGTATCCTGTCTGAACGATTACCGCCCTGTCGCACTGACACTAATTGTGATGAAGTGTTTTGAGCGGCTTGTCAAACCACACATCACAGCCAGCCTCCCTGCATTGCATGACCCTTATCAGTTTGCTTAGGATTCAATATCCACCACTTTGCACTCAGTCATCACTCATCAGGACCAGAAAAATACCTACTCCAGAAACCTGTACATTGATTTCAGCTCAGCACCATACCATAATCCCCCAGAAACTAATGGAGAAAATCCTCCTACTCTGCCTGAACACCGCCACATGTCTCTGGATCCAGGACTTTTTGACGGAGAGACCTCAGTCAGGGTTTATGTTTATATATTGTGTGTTAATTATTGTGTCTTCTGTCATTGATCCTGGAGAAATGTTATCTCATTTTTGTTGTACTACTTTGTTGGTATAACAGAATGACAATAAAGCTTTGATTGATTGATTGATTGATTGATTGATTGATTGATTGATTGATTGATTGATTGATTGATACTGAACCCCACGTTGCTCACTAGTGAGGGCCCTGTGATGAGCTGGTGACTTATCCAGGGAGTACCTTGCCCTCGCCCTGAGACATGGCTGGGATTGGCTCCAGCAGCAACACCCCGCAACCCCATGGAAAGGGATAAGCGGTTCGGACAATGACATGACATGACATTGATTGATTGATTGATTGATAACATCTGATTCTGATCGAGTCTGAAACCATGTGATCAGCCCCGATTGTGTTTTTTTTAGAACCTGGTTGAATTAAAACCATAATTACATTGAGGAGTAATACCATTATCAGATTTTCCTTGAATATTGACCATTTTAATTATTCATTAAAACAACAAAAATCCTAATTTCTAATTTGTGAGACTGATGATTGATGAGACTGAATTATTTAATTGGCTATGATTTTCCCATCTTTGAGAGTGGTGCGCCAAGAAAACTTAAATTATTTCATCTCATTTTTAATAATTCCTGAAACATTTAACTAAATATACCCCAGTTGCATATACAGTGGCAACAGTCAAACATTCATAAAGACTTCTTCATGTTCTGACAGATGTCATGTCTTGGTTATGACTGTGTCATGTCAAGTGTTATATGCACCCCTTCACATAAAGTGCTGCCAAATTTACTGTTGCATAGCGTAGAGAACCTTTTGAAAATGTGTGGTTGTGGTTTTCATCTTTCAGTTGATTTTGTCTTCTTCCATTTTCACAACTCTCCAGCAGGGGTCTCTGAGCTCAGAGACAGAATTATCACAGTTCTTCACCCCGGATGTTTCCTGTCACTCTTTCCTGTCTGAATCCATGCTGATGAGCTCAATCAGTGATGAGATACTCCACCAGCAGAGCTGCATTACCTCCATGGAAGAGAACACATCACAGGCACATGGTAAAGTATTACCCATTTAAATACCATGAACCATCAGAATGGTTCCCTGGGCAGGTTTTAAACCTAGCTCTATAGTTAAATGTCTTTGAAGCCATCTTAACAGAAAAAGTGCAATTGTTGGATATGGATTTGGTCAGTCTGAAATAAACTCATTAGAAACCCTGAAAGAAGTTACTCCAGGACGAGTGATGACCAAAGATTTTGTTTTCTCAGCATTTTTAATTGTTGTTTCCTATTCAAATAAACCACACTACCTGCATTTTAATCTCTACAGAAGCAGAGAATGGCCTTATGTGCAATGCATCACAAGACCAGATTGCTGTCCATCTTAATCACCATGTAGAGGCAGTGTGCCAGCCCGTTGCTGTCTCTAGTCCCACCACCCTGCGCAGCCCGCTTCTCCGTCAGCGACCAGTGATGCGCTTTGATGAAGAGCTTAGTGATGATGACCCTGACAACGCTGGAAACACTGGTCTCTTCCACAAGCCATCAAAATCTTACCCCATTATTCCCAAAAGTGATTCAGCAGCTGTAATTGCAACATCATCCTTAAATGGAGACAGTGAAGATGGTGGGGATTCGCAAAGGTGTGGAAGCAGTGATGTAGTAACACCACTCAGTGATCGTTTGTCACAATATGAAGAAGGTATCACAACTAAATCTGAGTCACTTGGTTCTGAGTCACCCATCACACCTATCCACTGCCCCTTTGACCACAAAGCAGGAGTGAGATCTGGGTTGAATAATTTGACAATCAGTAGTGTAAACTATACAAATCAAGATGATGGACATTTTGAGTCAAAGCACTCCCCCAAGCTTGAGCATAAAGCAGTGACAAGGGTCAAAAGTATGATGAGCATTGAGGCACCAAACCTGCCGCAGCTGCAAAAGTCCAAAATTGATGAACCATCTGCAGGCTTGGCCCCATCACAGCTCCCATCTGATGCTATACAATGTGGGAAAAATCCCAAGACTGCTGGGGGGTTGGTACCCCATCAGCACTATAAGAAGGGAGATGCCAGTGAGCCTGTGGGTGACTGTACCATCCATGCTGTAACCCTGTGGAGAAGTGAGGAAGAGTCATTTGGGCTTGACCTGGAGATTATGTCATCCCCACTGAAAGTTGTCATCACTGGATTAAAGCCAGGGGGTGCAGCAGAAAGGGTATGTCTGATTGGTTTCAGCCGCATTTCAGTCCAACATAAGTGAAAGGATACTTCAGACCTTACCAAACATGTCAGTTTGAATCATTTAAAGCATTATGTATAAAACTGCCATCCTCATCATTCACCCTAAAAGATGTTGTGTCATGTGCATGATGTTGAAGCTCATAGTTCAAGTTACATAATGTTGCTTTAAGGAACTTTAAAAATCATTTGACAATGAGTGTTTTGTTTAGTCGCATTTCCAGGAATCTACTGGCAAGCTGTGTCCTGGAGATGAGATTGTAAAAATTGGAGAAAAACTGGTGTGCTCCTCGCACTACCAGGAAATTGGGGAGCTCATGCTCAACCTTCCTATGACACTGTCTTTGGAAGTTAAGCGACCATTTTCAGGTAAGGCATGGTATTTAGTATCAAGTTACTCCTTTTATATTTTAAGTAGTCTGTTGTGTGATTCTTTTTGTGATTACATTCATTAATATGAGTCCAGAAACTACCTAGTAAAAACTGTGCTGACATAGTTTTCCCTGCTATATAGTGCGATGTTGTCCAGAAATGCTGCAGCACATTAAAATACACAATTAACGGAAAATTACAGTATATTTCCACTGTATTTCACATAAATGTGACTATCATGACTAGAGAGATCTGAGTAAATGTTTACTAGGAGAAACTACACAAGCCTCCTACAGCTTTTTAAATAAATTATTTCTACATGAACAATTTTAAGTGCTTGTCACAGCAAAAGGAGGAAGTATCACCCTGGAATAAACATCCTGGCTAATGGCATACAAATCTATAGCAGGGGCAACTTGTTGGCTATTTATCTCAGCTAACATTGTAGTGTCAGATCATGGTATGTCAAGGAAAATAAATTAACATTTGGAAGTGTTGACTGCTAATGCGTTACACATAGTGCAGTCTGTCTCATAAAACAGCATTTTACGTATTTAAGTTGCTTTTTCTTTCCCTTTTTTGAAAACTGACATCTGAATTTTCAGCAAGTCACTATCTCTGCAGTTTGCACAGGAGAACAGTGGCTCATTGTCTTATTGGTAGTTCTTGTTGAATTTCTACCTCCTTATTTTTTTCCTTTTTCAGTTGATTCCACTCTTTGTCTATGTACTGGTCTGAATATTTAGGCAGATGGTCACAATGACTAATAGCAAACAGGTGTTTCTGGAGGATTCCATAACTTTCCTAGTCTTTTGTTGCTCCTGTCCCAGCTTGTCTCTGTCCCAAACACGTTGGTGCTATCAAATTAAGAATAAGCTTATTTACATTTAGTTAATTTTTGAAGGAGTTTTGTGTTTTGATGTTGGTTGGTTGGTTGTTTGCTTGGATAGAGGATGGGTCTTGGCCCAGAATAGTCTCCATACTTTTTTTGTGTGGATCTGGATAAAGGGACATATGTTGGAATATTTTTCTCACTGTCTTTAACAGTGCAAGGAAAGCTGTTTTCTTTTTGCTTTGTTTTTGTACATTTGCGTTAATTTGTCTGGGAGTTATACATAAATTGTGTCTGCGTGGTTGGTATCTGTGAGTGGGTACAGAAGGACACTGTTTTGCCTGGGTAGAGTTATGCAATCTACCAACTAGCCATTCTAGTCTTTGTACTGTTTTGAACTGTATATACAGTATGTCAGAAAGGATGATAAATTATTTATTTATGTTTTAAACCAGCATCCCAACTTTTTAGGAATTGGGGCAGTACATTTAATGCTGCTCAGTACCCCTTTAAATAGACCACCATGTCTTTCCCTTTTACGCTGACCTAAGATGTAAGGTCCACCCTTCCTCACTGTCCCCAAAGCAACTTGCAAGCATCTGGCTTCCTATCCATGGTGACTATCTCACAGTTTATTTTACCTTTAGTTAACCAATACTAGATAAACCTTGTAGCTTAACTCCCTGCATGCTTTGTTTTTCTCAATTTAGTAACTGATAATTGTATACTACAGTAGTGTGAATATAATTTAGACATAGACATGCTGTGGATCGCTGTTTCTTGGTCACCAAAAGAGAAGAGTTCCTGTGTCATTGTTTTGGGCTCTTTAAATAGGGTTTCTCCTGAATTTCAACATCTGCTTATCAATCACAACATTTTAGATTGCTAGTGGAGGGTTGCTTTTGATTCAGCTGGAATCCAATTACAAATACATATGGTAAAATATTAACTAATAATGGATTACTTCTCTGACTTTTACACATTGAAATCTCCTGTGAATATCTAGAGACAGCAATAAAAGATTGTAATGTTTTCTAAATAACCACTTGGTTCAAATTCTGTTTTATAAATGAGGGTCCTGGTCCAATGTTCTGAAGGTGTGAAATTTTGCATTTTATCCTCCTATACATAAGATCATACTGTATAGCATTTTTAGATTCATGTCAAAAGATTAACCCAGCCCTTGGGGGTGTTGTTTTCTTATTCAGTTCTGACTAAAATGTCCACTTTTTGTTTCTGGTCCCAGCTGTAGATCAACTCTCCAGTTTGACAGTTTCCACCCCACTGAACCCAGCCAGATCTGCTCAGGCAACGTCTGAGGAAGGACAAGTACTAAATGCAAAATCAGTGATTTCCACTCACACAACCCAAACAGAGCAGGACTTTCAAATACCCATCACCAACATAGATGACATCTTATCAGAAGGAAACTTCTATGATGATGAAAATACTCACACAAGGTCCTCCTCTAAAACCTCCTGTAATGAACCAGTACTCTGCTGTTCAAGCCAAAACACTTTAACCCTGTCTGATAAGGCAAGCATTCTGGTTGTAACACAGTCTAGTCCCCTTGACTGTTCCATCTTGCATGCAGGAAATGAAAGAGATGCCATCCTCCCTGTGGAAACAACCCATGTAAATTATCTAAAGAAAAACAGCTCAGCTTTTGTCACTGGAAGTCAGGAAAGCCCTAATGTTGGTTCTAAATGTATATATGATGATGGTGATGGTAGCCTCCCTGAGCCGTCCTCAGATGATGAAGAACTGGAGTTCTGTAACTGTGATGCTCAGCAACCTGATGCTGGCAGACACTCTCATTTAGGCAAATCATCAAATGGGTCTTCACCTGTTCAGCAAGCCTGCAGTCAAAATACAAAACTGGATCAGACTTTTGGTGTGTTGCAGGTCTCCTCTGATGTTTCACTGACAACCATAGTAAACTCTGGCACAACTACCCAATGCTCTGGACTTTCTCACTCATCAGGGGTCTTCTCTGCAGAGCAACTGTGCCAGTTTTCCAACTGTAAAATACCTGTCTCCCCTGTAGAGAGTCTAATTGATAGTGTCATTGAATCATGTGACAAAGTTAAAGAACGCATGGCATCCAGTCCTAAAAGTCTAAGCATTTACAGGAGCCCTTCCACACCAGGTACCAACAGTGTCACTCAGGGTTTCACTGCAAATTTAAATGCAGATGCCTCACTGAACCTTAATTTATTGAAGCATTTGAATACACAAAAACCCAGTTCATCATCAGTTGAATTAAATAATTCAGGTTTGAGTTTTGGCAGATTGGATAGAAGAGAGTCAGCTTCTCTCAAAGAAAAAGTCTTGGAGTGCAGTAAGCATTTAAGTTCCCATGCTACCCCCTTGTTAACGAAGACCCCTGGCCTTAAACTTCTTGATGATTCAGAAGGTGTGCCATGTAATAATTTTAAACTTCAGCTTGCAACTAAAAACAGACCAAACATTAGTGTTCCCAAACTGAAGGGCCTTAGTATTAAGAGCAAGAACAAACCACAGGAGAATCCTCTTCAAACACCTGCTGAGACTGGGAGTACCGTTCCTACAAATATCAATGCTTCCTTGAGCCAGTCAACTAAATTGCCATCAATGACAAGCATATCACACATTTTAGAGAACCAGCCTAGTGTGAACAGTTGGCTTGCTTTGCCAAAATTAAGTGACAGAAAGCAAGTCACATCTGAGCCTGGACCTTCAGGTGGCACATTAAAACCTGCTCAGCTGGCCACAGAGAAGGACATCACTTTTGGCTCCAAAGCAATAGCCAAGTCACAGGGCCAATCACATCCACTTGCCACCGAGAGAACTTTTATAGAAGTTCGACTATCTTGCTTATCTGCGTCATCAGCACCAGTTTTAGCACGTAATAAAACAGTTAATTCAAAAGCATCTAAACCCACCCAAAGAGGCACAGATATAAGATTTGCACCAATGCTTTCTCCTGCCAGTTCCACAGTAGAAAGAACAAACAGATTGTTCAGTAACACAGTAGATAGTTCACTTTATTCAACTCAAGCAACTCATTCAACCACAAGTTATGGCTCGAAACCTTGTACTACTGTGGAGGCACAACAGTCCAGCACATCCAGAGTGTACATAAAAACAATGGCAAGGCGAAGCATCTCCACAGATACTGCCTTGTCTGCAAACTACTATCCCTTCTCTGTCCGGCATAAAATAAAGTCATTCGAAAACTTGGCTAACTTTGACAAGCCTGTGACTAAAAACAGTGACATTCAGTCCTATGCTCTGGCATACAGAGCTTCACTTAACCAAAGGATTGCTGGTTATATGAGCTTGGTTAATACTATTGACTTCCAGGCACAGCAAAATAATTTTAGTTCCTTCACAGAGACTCTAATCCCTACCACACCTTGCCCATCTCCTCTTGGTAAATCTATGTCAAGCATTGCACTGACAAACCTTGCGCATCCACATTCAAGCTGTAACACAACTCCCCTGTGTGAAGACAACTGTGGGGCTAAAACTGATGGGATTACACAAGAGACCTCACAGGTATCATGGAGGAAACACAGCAAACTTTCCTGCAACAAGATGCGGAATCTGAGGGCTCTAAGTATGCCTGAGTTGGAAAAACTATACAAAGAGGACTTAACCAGAGGACATGGTGCAGCTGCAGACAAAACTGAGCCTGACATCCATCCTAATAGGGCTTCAGTCACGGAGACTGTTTCACCTTCTGCAACACTGATGAAAGTGGTTGTGAACAGAGTGAACAAAGGCAATCATGGATCCACTGAAGAGACCTCTCAAGGTACCCCAGAGACCCATCGACAACAGCCTGGCTGGTCCATCAGGTGGGGAGTTCAATTCAAAATCTGCTAATGTTTAATTATTTATATTTGCAGCACATTGAAGCCTCAATGTGTGGAAATTTAATGTATCCAATCTCAACACCCCCAGTGGTCATATCATGGCACTGTGGCAGCCTGCAATGAAGTTGTAGTAGGTAAATTCTGTAGGAGTTTGGTGAAGTCAGCTGGAAATTGGCTAACTAGTTAGCTCCACTTTGGTTTGCTATGCATTGGCATTTGAAGCTAGTTTGATGTTAATAATATTATGATGGAACTTGGTTGTCACAGTAAAAAGTCTGGAAACGTGCAGACTGGAGACGGAAACGATGCGAACAGTGTCCAAGAGTTTGGAGACTGTGTTGGAGACAAACACAGCTTTCGCTAGCTGTTAGCCATTAGCTTCATAGTAGTAACTGTCACAACATATATATAATATATATTCGTTTGTTAAAAAAACAGATATTTGATTGTGAAAATTAATATTTGACTGTGGAAAAAAATACATCTGCGGCTGCTTTGCTAGTGGGTGCACGGCATGACAGCTCAGAGACAGGTCACAGGAGTTGCACTTGCGCAACGTCACTTACTGTGGAGAGAGAACGTAATGGCAGAAAGTTCAGAGCCCAACTCGGCAGCAGAGAGAGTGGTTTGGACTCCAAGCAACCTAAAAAAAACCTGTTTGGATATACTTTGGATTTTGGTCAGTAGACGGCAAAAATACGGAGCCTCAAGATAAAGTTGAATGCAAGCTGTGTAAGCTGCAGTTAACTTACCATTCCACCACTAGCAACATGAGGGCACATCTCGAAAATGTGCACCCAAATGAGCATGCTGTGATGTCTGGAACTCTGACTAAACAGCCATGTCTCAACTCATATTTTTCACCGCCCGCCACAAGCTCTTCATTTACAGCACGACAAGAGGCGTGCATGAAGGGTTAGGATTAGAATGGAGGAACGTGCTTCATTCATATGCAAGGACATGAGGCCAGTCGGCATCGTTGATGGCTTCAGAGAGTTTTGTCAAGAATTGGAACCGTACCATATCCCGAAAATACGTATACAAGTAGTTATGTCTCCTTGTATTAGTTTGTCCACCATTATATGAGGGCACATAATGCGCAAATATAGATATTCGAATGGTTCGAACCTATGTGTTTTAGAGCAAATATTCATACATCATTTTGGAGCAATTTTGACAGCTCTAGAACAAACTACCATTATTCAGACACACTAATCATTCTGAAATGTCCTGCTGCAGCCGCAAAGTCTGTATTTCTTCAGGAGCCTCTCCTTCTGGGTCTGTTTCTGGGTAAAACTGGTATGGTTGAATGACAGCATCTCGGCAAGCCACAACGATACATCCACTGAGCTCATTAGCATTTAAATGTGCAGGCACAGAAACAGCCTGCTCTCAGTAGAGCTCAGTAGAGTGACTTTTAGACAGCTGAAATTCAGGACCATGGATGGGTTTGGGGCAATGCATTTCAAATACAGTGTTTCTGGACCTCTGACAGCTGTGTGAAATAGATGAAAAACAGTATAATATGGGACCTTTAACATATAACTTCCTCCACATTTATGATTTTGACACACAAAATGACAGTGTGTGCCCTGCCACTCCACAAAGACTGTGCCAGAATGTGTTAAAGAGCTTAGGGAACTGGATCCAGGTTGAAATCATAAGCTCTTTGTAACATTCCTTGGGCCATTCCTAAACTTTAACCCCAAGTTTTTGCAGTGTCACAAGTAGCATTGTTGTGATGGGGGGCCACTGCCATCAGGCAACGCTAATGCCATGTGGGTGGGATACTTGTTTCGGCAATGTTGCCAAAGTTTCTCTGGAAAAATGTTTGATAGTATGAGATGATCACTGTAATTTACTTTACCTGTCAGTGGTTTTATTGTCATGGCTGATTGTTGTACTCAAATTACATTTAACAAATGAACATGATTTTAACGCCAGTGAGTTGGCTTTTTCTTAAGGTTGCAGCATTTTTAAGAAATATGTGTTTATACAAATGTTGTTAAATAGAATTAGGCATTGGCTTTGCCATGTTAGCTTTATCTGAAAACGTTTTGTATGATAACAATCAGCACTGATAAAATATTTTGTTGTGTAAATTGAGCATGACAACACATATTTGCAACTGTATTGTGTTTACTTTTTCAAAAGGAAATCTTGTTCGAAATGGTCATCATGGGAAAAATGCAAGAGAAATATCTGTAATGTGGCTTTTTTTGTCTGCAGTTTAAACAAGCTGGCTTCTTCTCCTGTGAGTCAGTGTAAATTGCAAACACTGCTGTCCTCCGTGACCTGTAAATCATACTTGATGGCCCTGCTTCAGGAGGCCAAGGCTCTCTCAGAGGTAATGCTATACTGCTGACATGAATATCAACCAGCCACATGTGGTCAGAATAACATTGATCTCTTATTAAAATACAATGTTCCTCTGGGAAACCTTGGGTCCTGACCCAAGGAACGTGACAAAGAGCTCCAATTGTCCACCTTGTAAGCTACAGGACTTCCAAGATCTCCCGTCCTTGTACCAGTCACCACAGGACATCTCCTCTGTCCATAGCTCAACAGGACAGAGTGCAGACTGATTCATGACAGGGCCTTCATGGATCAGATATCCCACAGATGATACTTCATCGGGTGAGGGAATTTAAGGCCAGGGTGACACCTTGAGGTCCTGCAAGTGTTGTAGGATGACTTGTCACCCCAGTGGCCTGCTGGGGGCAACTACTGGCATCAGGAAGTGCTGTTGCATGTAAAGGTGTACTGTCTGCAGTGGTATTTGGATGGGAGGTGCATCTCAAGTGCCATCCAAGTACATGAATGCTAGGACCCAAGGTTTCCCAGACGAACATTGCATTATAACAATATGATCAATGGTATTCACTTAATCAGCAAAACCTATTTCACTTGTAAATTAATATATAACACATTCTGTAGCCTTAATTGTTTCAGTCCTAATTTCTGCATGAATTTTTCATTGATTGTCCACAGGTTGACTGTAATACTCACCTTATTGTCCTGAGTAAAGATGAAGGTTCAGGACTTGGTTTCAGTATAGCTGGTGGAGTTGACCTTGAGCAAAAGTCAATAACTGTAAGTACAGTATATAGAGACAATTCAAATGCAGTACTGCAGTATCTTTCAGAGCTGAATAATGATGTGCATTATATATTTTTGATACAATCACTGTGGGGTATACATACAGTAGCAACTTTAACTTGTAACCTACTGTATGAAAGCCTTAGAGAAAATGCTATTTTAACATGTTAATTTCTGCTGTTTCTACTGGTTGCTGTCACTGTCTTTAAAGCAATTTCTGGTAACATTTGTTAAATGTCAATGCTGTTTGGCCTTAAATATATTTTTACATTTATCACGCACGTGCGATTTAGTAAGTAAGATGCAGTAGCACTCTGGCTCAAATGAGTGAATGAAGTGACTCAACAATGATGGGACGTTGGAATCATGTTTACTTCAACAACTTATATTGTAACATAGTTCTCAGTAGCAGCGTTGTATCATACATAGTCGCCATCTTGTTGCACTCTGACCTCTCTATATACAGGTGTTAACTATGACATGTCTTATACAACAGCACCCCTTGTGGTATAAAGAGCAATAGGATATCTGTTGTATACAATAACAGAACCTAACAAGCGTGTTTAGTGTCACTGTGAAAGCTAAGAGGATGTAGTCTGTGTGAGAATGTCGTGGAAAACTGAAGGTATTTTAGTAAAGTTAGGTTTTCTGTCACAACTTGTGACCATGTGTCCTCCAGAGCTCCATATTATTGTACAATAGGTTCCCTGAATGAAGCTGAGTTACTTGATAAAGGTCACACCCATTTGGACTGAGGTAATGTTTTGACAATTTTTCATTATTTTGTGGCTCTTTTTTTAACCTCTATTGGCACAGATTATATCCAGTCTTGTTTTTTTGATAACACTGACTTTCATAATAGGTTATCAAATGTTTGGGTGTATGTCCTGTTGAACATGACAGGCTGTAACCCCTAAATGCTTTATCTGACTAGGAACAAATCCTTGAAATATTGTATGTAAATGCATACTGCACCACTCAATTACAATTCAACCCTCAGGGGCTGCTACATTAACACGATAACATCACATTCCTTCAATTTTATAGCCTTTAAAAAGTGGAAACTTGGCACATTTTCATGTGTGTGACGTACTAAAGTCCATGCCAACGGTGCCACCTTGTGGCCATTGATAAAATGCCAAGATGTCTCTTGCATTATTCAGTTTGGTCATTGATGGTACAACCCAAAATGTGTGCAATCACCAAAACTGCGTCAAATTTGATGTCTTTCACACTTATGTGGCACTAGAGTTAAGTCAAATTTAACTATGGCTATGGTAGCAAAGCTGTATGAGTGCAGTTTTTTATGACACATTTACTGGACATGTATGATTGTACATATTATTCACTGCAATTGACTGTAGCAGATGTGGGAACCCTGTTAATATCGTCACTGTGTGCTACATGAGGCCGGTCCACACTAGCAAAAAGAACAGACCTACATTTTTTCATTGTTATTTATAAAGGTCTCCCACATAAAGCTGCCTTAGTATATCACTTTTTTGAATTGAAAACAAATGCTCACAAGACAAGATCTCAGGATTATTTGAACGAAGCAGAAACTGAATTTGTTCAGACTGCCTTCCACTACCTTGCACCTTCTTTCAATGCAGATCATGTCACTGCCTGATTTTATAATTCAAACTGATATCTGTTATCTCCTCTGATTTGATCTGGTGAAAGAAGGACCCTCTGTAAAGCAGATTGCATCCGTTCATTAGATCCCGGCAACCATCTGAAGGCAGCAAGAGACTTATGTTCACCCACGTGTCACATGTAGTGACTCTATACACGGCTGTCTACTGTGTTTGCCTTGATTGAATATCATGCGAGTGACACTAAGCTGCTACAGAATAACTACACACACCTTTATATGCATTGTACTGGTATGGTTTAACTTGGTATTCCAAATTAAAATTCCTTTAAAATTCTGCAGCTCAAGTTAATCTTCTGATTTTATTTAACCATTTAAGGCCACAGGATTGCGAATATGACATAGCAGCAGATAGATGCAATCATACAAGTTTCTCTGACAAACTTTGTAACTGTATGTAATTAACTGATAAAAAAAACCCCTCATCATCCTCCAGTGACCATTGAACAGAGTAAACAGTATGAGTACTGACACCTCGCCAGAAGTAAATCACCTTTTACACTGACATCCAAACAGCTTCATTAGGCCCTGGCAGGACATTTACGGAAAGAGAATTCTGGCACCTGGTGTGCAAGAAGAATTAGAGAGTTATATTTGGTTAAATGTTAAGACAGCAAGGAAAAAGACGACCGTCTGTTTATTTTGCTGTTGAATCTTGACTTTCATGAGGGGAAGGAATGTTCATCCCCTCTTCTCACTGTGATTTCCATTTTTGCATCAGTTCATTAAACATCCTCTGTGCAGGTAGCATCGCAAGAGGGACATTTTTTTGTAGACTGCTCTGATATAAGAATGTCATCAACAGTCTAAACTTAACTTTTTCACAGTGTTTGCTAGTTTATTAACCTAATTTTGTGCATAAAAGAAAATTATTGAGATATTACATTTTTTGCAGTAATGTCTGAAAATGTGTACCTGTCTCTTTGCTTTAATAGTTTGTGACAATATCTCGGAGCAATGGGTTAATGGTGTAACTTGTACCTTTGTTTCCAGGTTCATCGAGTCTTCACCAAAGGTGCAGCTAGCCTTGAAGGCACAATCCAGAAAGGTGACAGAATTGTATCCATAAATGGCACAAATGTGGAGGGCAAAACCCATGGAGAGGCTGTGTCTAGCCTCCATCAAGCTAGGCTGTCCAGTCAAGCCTTAGTAGTCATTTGCAGAGACAAGGACAGTGAACTAAGTGTATCTGGCAAACAGGTCTCGGCTATACAGCCGAAGACGATGCTTTCCGTCAGGAAGAAGTCTTCCATGGCAGGTAAGGCTAACCCTAACCCTAACCCTACGATTACTGTACATCTATGACAGTACAGACAGAGCTTCCTTGGTTTCCATGCTTGACCTCATTAATCTTTGCTAACATGAAACTGTTTGGCAAATCCGCTTTTATACTTCTCACAAATTGAACTAATTTCAAAAGATGAATGAAATCCACTTGTCCTGTTAGTCCACCAGTCCATCTCCTTTAGATAATTTTACTTTTACGAGCATTACACAGAGAGCCGTTACCAACCGTCCTTCCTGTTGCAATGTTAGCTGTCATCCGCTGGCAGCAAGTTAATCTGGCTCCAGCCTAAAGCAGTGACAGCTTCTCATGAAAACTATATCTATATTTCACTTCTGTATTTCTGGATGTTTCTCAGGAGCGGATGTGGCTCCAGACGGGGCTTTTACAGTGGAACTTCAAAAGTCTTCTGCTGGCCTTGGCTTCAGTCTGGAGGGGGGAAAGTCCTCAAGCCATGGAGACAGGCCTCTCATTGTCAAACATATCTTTAAAGGTGACCCTTTTTGTCTCTCAGAATGTACATGTTTAAGTTTAGTGTTACTTTAGAACCTGATAAGGCGATCTGTGTTCTGGCAGTCCTACTCACAGTGGACTGCCGTTTACCTGTACTCCCCTTATGAAATAAAATGTCAGGTTTATCTGTGTAAACTTGCCATCTAAAAGGAAGTAATGGTAAAATGATTTGTTCCTTAGTCTAGGGGATTACCATTATTCCGTTTGACTATAAAAATGAAGGACAGACTGCAACATAAAATTGATGCTTGTGCAAGTCATGAACTGAACTGCAGTTATCTCTACTTACTTTCCTCTGCTGGTTCACTCAATCTCCATAGTGCTGCTCATTCAACTGTGTAGTTAGGGCCTGTCCTGTCAGGTCCCCTCCAGTCCTCTTGTGCTAAGACCTATTCACCGATCTCAGAGTTGGTTTTAGTTCAGGCTAACACACAGGTCTTGCATGAAATGTGCTGAACCTGAATGTTGCATGCTAGAAAATCTAATGCGTTTCAGTCTAAATGAACTTAATTTATCCTGTCACCAGTGTCACCATAAAGCTCAAAATTGCCCACCAAAATACCAAGGCTTATGTCTCTTTCCTATTAGTTGAATACTTATTTAATGGACTAATACTTATTTAATGGACTTAAAATGCTCCTGGATGCACAGCCCATTGGCCACCTCATGGCCCAAGCACAATACATTCCCCTTAACAAACTCATATTTTGCTATGTTAACCCCCAGGTTTGTCTCTCCCAGCCACTTAAACCTGACAAAGTATCAGCATGCACCCTACCACCTCTGGATTACTTAGTTCATATGGGTTCAAAACAAATACAGACATTGTTTTTATGGGAGCAGTATCTCTTACTACGGTATAAGGTTGGTTAGGGAAACTATATACTGTATGTCTGTCCTCTGGCTTTCCTGCAAATGATCAAGGTTTGTATACAAATCAGCTATAGCCTTAGCATTATACTGCCTGCATATCACAATATCAGGGGAGAATGACCAGAATCAAAGTCTTCTTGCCCTCTATCCACCACTTCACTGCACACCACATAGCAAACTCACAACCCTCATTCATGTTGAATATATTTATAAGACAAAATACAGCTTAAGCTCAGTGTCCAGGGAAACCAAGAACACAAATTAACCTCTCTAACACATTTCAGTGCTGTGTGTAGAACTGTAAACCCAGGCCAAGAGTTTCTTTGCCAACATCTTCTTCATGGTAACTGTGCATACAACAGGCTGAACTGACTTTGCTCCATTGCTCCACTTGCTCTGCAGTGCTGCTTGTTTGTCTGCATGGTTGGGGCAAGCACTCCCAAAATACCAATGGCAAACTAAAAAGGAATTTTGTGAATCAAAGAATTTGTCTTTGAATAAGGCTGAATTGCTGTATTCCTCTGCAACAGGAGGTGCTGCAGAAATGTCTGGGCTTATTGAAGTTGGTGATGAGGTCATGTCTATCAACGGATGTTCTCTGGAGGGCCTCATGCACCATGATGTCTGCAAAATCATCAGATCCACCAACAATGGGCCCAACCACCTCCTAATCCGCAAGCCAATTACCTGACTGTAATGAACAAAGACAGAAACTTCCTCAGAGGGGCTAGTGTGAAATAGCCCCCCGATACAGGTGATGGGAGAAGCAATAAAAAAGAAGACAAGAATTTTCCAACACAATTTTCTGATCGACTTCTTTTATGATTTTGTGTTTTGCCTTGTAAATGTGTTTGTATTTATAACTGGTCAAACTGGATGGACCACTTACAAAGGGGTGTGACGGTTCACCAAAACCATGATTCGGTTCGAACTTCGGTTTTTGACTCACGGTTCGGTTCAAACCTCAATTTTTTATTTCAGTATCAAGAACATGAACATTACTTAAGTTATATTAACTTAACCAAGTATAACACACCTGTTTAGACCAGTCCACAATACATAAACAATATGTGTGTGTGTGTGTGTGTGTGTGTGTGTGTGTGTGTGTGTGTGTGTGTGTATGTATGTATGTATGTGAAAACCTTTGTCTGAGTCTACGTTGTCTAAATAAAATGAAAATGAAAAACTCCTGTCACCAGCTTTTTAACAAAAATAAAAAGCAGTCTACTTTTTTTTTTTTTTGGCGTTGTCCGTTGTCACGGGAGTGGTGACGTTTGGTCTGTCAATCTTCCACTCTGATACAGCTGAATTTAGCACCGAGCAGACAGTAAGTCAATCACCAAAACAACAATATGAAATCCGGTTACTTTTCATAACAAAGCACTCAGTGTTGACACCAGCACACAAATCTCAAAAAAGAGACAAACACCAGTTCTTCTACTAATCCTTCGGCCGGGAACACTTCATGTCGTTGTTTTTATAAGTGCCGTAGGGAGTGTTCATTTGGTTATAGTGGGAGCTCCTCGGCCTCGCGACGCCAGCTGTCGACCGTACTGCGCCATAGCGGACTCAAACCGCAACCGGTGGAGGTTGCCGGGCGGCGGTCGGCGGTGCCAAACCGGATCGGAGCCGTAACGCTGCAGACACGCATCCAGTGGCTATTCGGGGTCGATATCAACTGGGAACCCAAAATGTCTCCACACAGTAACCGGAGTGTGACCGGGAGATCTTCTAGCCCAGGTTTATTAGCCATCTTGCAGAAATGAAACTAACCTGACACGCCTGTGCAGTAGGAGCGGAGCGGGGATGAACCGAGATTCGGGAAGGTAGAATGAGTTTCTGAACCGAAGTCCTTTGAACCAAGGTTTTCCGTTTCGGTTCAGAACCCTTACACCCCTACCACTTACCATTGACATTTACAATGATGACTTACAATTCAGGTTTGTTTACATTGGATTTATTTTGAAATAACTCTAAACACTTAGCAAAACAATGTGGTTGTCAGCTTTTTTACAAATAAAATTATTATGTAAAAGAGTATGTGTGATTGTAATTATAGCTTTCATGCTAATTTGTGAGACAACGACTCCTAATGACAACAAATAGGAAAAAAAGTTGAACTGGAAATTGAACCGTCCTGCAGAGAATTTAGTCCTCACCAGCATTTCAAAACTTTTACTATATCTTTATATACATAAGTGTTACAGCATATCGCGATTTTGGAATTTTGAGGTTTTCCTACTTCATCCTGCAGTAAGTAAATGTTAATTGAATTTTACATTAAAACTCTTCTTCGCTCTGCAAAGTAGCCGTTACTGATGCAGGGCCCAGATACAGTCTGCTGTAGTCTGTGTGATAATAGTTCTACTACTTAAAAAGATTTAAGCTGTCTCTCTCAGCTTTGTGAAACACATTTTGGTTTAGGGCTGGTATAAATCAAATAACTCAGAGTAAAAGTTTGGTCTTTATTGCATCAAAACTTTAAAAATTACTTAAGACTTAATTTATATTTTTCTCACAAAGATCTGTTCTTTTCTTTTGAGATATGTATTTTTGACATGAGCATTTCATTTGAGTAGTTCTGTGTTCTTCACATTTTACATTTGTGCTCATTTTTGTTTGTTTCATATATTTTCTTTACATGAGCTCATTATCTTTTGTTGTACAAAATGCAATGATACACTACTGGAGGGTTATTTTGAGTGGAAATATTTGCATGAATTGCCCGGCAAACTGGTGTGAAAAATGGGATAATTGTAATAACAAAATAATACAATTGTCTGAATTAAAATGGCTCTTGAATGAGTAGTTCAGCTAAGCTGAAGATGATTCAGTTTTCTTTTTTATTTTCATCACTTTGTTTTCCTATGAAAATATCTCTTACTCATGATCGCAATATGTGAACCTGTATACATACAGACTTAAGTATCACAACACTGATCCTTATTACATACAGGCCTTCACCATATATTGATTTGAAGTTTTATTTTATTTATTATAGCAACAACTGTTATTGGGATGGAGACAAAAATGTTTTTGGAACGAAGAAGATATGCAAATGAATGGGCAGGTGAAGCCTCTCCATTCAGGATGATCCTACACCAAGTAGTGCCTGAGGCTTTTTAAGTAGGGCAGTATTTTACACATTACAGATTTCTCAAGTAATAACATCTTAATGTGAAACAATGGATTACAATTTGATGATGATCCAAATAAAATCTTGATCTAGCAGATTATCTAAAAGTATGTTTTACTAGATATTAGATTAGGCTTTCTTAAAGAGGGCCGTGGGGATTGGCAGAGGTATGCACTTTACTGAGTGCCATTCTACTTAATTATGCATGTGTGTTTGCCTCTGATGATTTTCTTGAATCAGACTGCGTGTTTCCCTAGGCAACTTTCAGTTCAAACAAATGCCCCCTCTTTTAGATGTAGAAACGTTTCCTTGTTTTTCAGGTCAGATACCTTCATTGCACCACAACAAAAGCCAGTGATTCTCAATTATATTTACATTACTGTTCACTAAAATAATTGAAAATGGTTGTCAATCGTATTAAATACATCTGTGTTGTGAACATAATTTCTACTATGTTTTATTCAAAGTATATATTTAAATATCATCAGTAGAATCCATGGTCAAGCAGGTCTGTCCAGTTCACCAGTGTCTTGTCAGTGGTATGTAGTACCCTGAGATACCCATAGTTTATGTTACTCCAAACCTCTTCTGAATGAGCAATAAAAGACTGCAGGTATTAACCTTCTCAGATTGCTAAGAGATAACTGTGATAGTTTAAAAAAAACAAAGAGATGTTCCATTTCTACCCACTCAACACACCAGTTCACTGAAATTGAGGCTTTTCACAAGAGAATTTTTTTTTTTTTTCACACATGGAACCGCCAGTGACTTACACTCTCATGTTTTCCCCTAGCCTCAAGCTATAAGAATAAATACTGTGTTGGAAATGTACACCAGATGTCAGTAAATGCACACAAGCAGTTGAGGACTCAAACTTGTGAATGTAAAATGCAGTCAGTATGTTACTGATGTAGCAGTGTTCTTGCAGGTCTTTCCACAAAATTGGCTTGTGCATTGTTATTAAGTTTAAGAGGCAGCTATTGACTTCTGATATACACTGTTGACACAGACAGGAAAAGTCACTGTTAAAGATCCATGCTGACTAGTTTCACAGTTATTGATTGAGCAGAGAGTTATCAATGATAAGTGTCCATGAAACAGGATTCTGCTGACAGCTGGTTGATGAATTTGATATGTGCATCCAAGATATGACTATTAATGGTACAACCCATGACTGATCAGCATATACACTTAATCTATTCCATGCATTAATGCATGCTATTTCATGTACTGGGTAAGTAATCATGCTGACCTGAAGTGAAATTCATTTTATAGAGAAATCTAGCCATATAGCTAAAGATGACCTATGCTAGAGGCTGAAACTAAATGAAGAACATGTGAGATGGAGTTTTCCTAATCCATGGACCTGGGGAAGTGGGAAGAGACTGAGGGGAAGGACAGAGAGCCTGCATGGGCAAAACAGGACTGAAGCAGCCTTGGTAGCATATAATTTAGCAAATATGGAGGATGTAGTATAGGACACTATTTTTCTCCAGAATTGCTTAACCCACCTTTAACACTAAGCACCTCTCCAATAACTGACTTTGTCCTTTTTGAACTAAGGACAATCTCCTATGTATATATAGTTTAAATAGATATGAGGAAAATTAAGTAAAAAAAATGTATACATGTTTTTTTTTCAATATTTCTTCATAAAAGGACACTGAAGAATCATGCCACAAGTGAGGGTTTTCAAAAGCAATGTAGTTATTTTTCTAACGTAATGAATTAACTGACAACTCGAATTTAAATTAGATTTTTCAAGTGCTAAACAAAGCAAAGGATGAGCTCAGCTGTACTACATGGTTGAAAGTATGCAGATATTGCAGCAATACAGTTTGTGATAGTTGAGCTATGATATGTATTTATTTATCTGCTGTTTATCACATCCTCCACTCTTCTGGTGTCAGATTTCCCTGCACAATGTGGGACCTGGCTTCAGGAATGTGCTCCCATTTAGACACCTGAGCATTAGTGAGGTGATGTTGGGGGATAAGGTCTGGATCACAGTCAGCATTCCAGCTCAGCCCAAAGGTGGTGGATGGGTTTGAGGGCAGAACCAGTCAAGTTATTCAAAACCAAACTGGAAAAAATCTTGATCTTAATAGTCCGTACAGTGACACTGATTGCACCAACTGTTAATATGGCTTTAAAATTTAGTACAGTCTGCTAGAAAAGAAAATGAATGAAAGCAAGCAAACATAGTCTACAGATTATGCAGCAGGGTGTTGTCTTGTGTCCAGGAAAATTCGCTTGCACTGATCAGTCTGAGCAGCCAGACTAAACTAAATTTGCAGCTAAAAGATGTCTTTACACAACAAGGTGTGGAGTTCAGCTTAATGACCATAATTGCTGAATATCTCCAAGTTGTACTCATTGGGATAATTTGTACATTTCAGATAAGGGCAGAATTGTGCTTCACATTCGTGTAACACTTTACCTTTTCATGCAATGGTTTAATGATTATAAGTGTAATGAGAGCTGTGGAAACATTGGTATACACGTCAGCAAATTCCACACCACTTGCCAGCAAACAAAATGTGTCTTCTGAGAGACTTGGTAGGTGAGTCATTAGTGACACATGTTAATGAGACATGATAAGTGCAGGGCTGCTTTTAGAGTACAGGATGTGAGCTGAGGTTTATGTTATATTTTTATTTCAGACCTGCACAGAGGCCTGAATCTCTGTAAAACAGAACATCTGTGTGTAGAAACATTGTTCTCTTGTTGTGTTCTCCGCAAAACTCCTCTCAACATTATTTTACAAAAAAGTTAGAATGGATACTGCCAGTACAAGACCAGGGGTAGAGTTCAGTTCCGTCATATTTTTATTTAATCATTTCATGCTTGTTTATACTTTCCCTCCGCTACATTTTTTAAAAAAACAGCTATGGTTTCCAGGAATCAGATTCAACACACAAAACAAACTATACAATAAAATCCACTGTTCCTGCACAACACATAAGCTCCCATTTACTTCTTCAATATTTTGACTTTATAAAGCTGCTTTGATTAATTTCTTTGGCCACTTGGGGGCAGCAGGACAAGTTGTTGTCAAGGTGAACAGCCAGCAGTCAGAGAGCAACAATATCATTCATTTGGAGTCATGTATATGACTCCAAGTTTATACTCGCTGTCTGGTTTGATGTCCACCAAGTTCTGAGGAAAATATCTCTTCAGCTTCTATGTTCATCAGATAGTTTATAACTCTGTCTACCTGCTGGTTTGTTCTGAGTAGGTAGTGCACAGTGAGTTTATCAGAGCTTTCTTTCTACTGGATTCAACTGCCTGCTGCTGATGCTGCTGGATAGAGGTTGGTTGGCAGACATAAGGAGAACTGCATGCTGCTAATACATTTCTGTAGACTGGTCAGTAGTGACCCCTTTCACATTACGCACAGACTGTGTCTGAAATCACTAACTACCCACTATATAGTGGACTACATTTTCAGATCACCATGTTGTAGTGCCATCCAAATGTATAAATGGTGGTATAATGGCATATTTATACCCTTTACAGTCAACTCAAAGTATCCCACAATGCATCATAAAAGTTAGTATACAATCGATGGTCACTAACCAAGCATTATATACCATCATACATTGCGCTGGAGGGGGTAAACAAATGACCTGAGCGGTGTCCTAAAGTATTTATTCACTTGACCAATGAGCTCCCTATATTATCAGCTATTTAGAACTCCCTAGGTGGTAAGTAGGAATAAGTCAATGAGTAGGTGATTTTGGACACAACCAGCATCATGTGATGGATTGTTGACACAAAATGATTTGGTTGTGCTGCTTTAAATAGAGTGCACATTGTTGCATTGCTACTTTGAGAGGCAAGTATAGAATCTGAATATCTACTCCTCCATTGAGACAATCAGGAATTTACATCAATATATTCATACTAATATTTTGGAACGTATGTGATGAGTCACCTTTGCTTGGTTGCAGGAACAAACAGTACAAAACAAACAAACAGATGTGAGTCCCACATCTGTTTTTTGAATATAAAATGCTTGCTTCATCAGCTCTGAATTGTTGTCTTTTTATAACATAAGCCACACTTCTTACAGATGAAGATGTGTATATCATTGTTCACACAAGTGTGATCTGAGAACTTTTTATGGATGTAATTTCTGTTGCAGAAACTGGATTAGAATGTATGTAGACACCATCACCTCTATAGTTCTTGTGTGGAGACAAAATTCTACAGTGCATATGTAATACCTTAGCACCTTCTGCCAAGGAGACAAATTGTTACATTGTCCCTGTTCCAAGTGTTCACAGGTTAGAAAATATTAGTATATATCGAAGGGCATCACTTTTAATGGCCTTCAGCATATCTGATTTAAGGCAATGTAATAGGAGACCGTGTGAGACAAATGTGCTTTTATGAATTGATAAGGACAAATGAGCTACTCTCTGTTCACAGTAAACGTAATTTAAAAAATAAACTAAAAACAAGCATAATCAATCATTTCATTAATTCAAACTATCGTTTTCTATGCCTTATCCATTTTTGCAAATTAGCCATTCACTGTCTTTAATGTGCATTTGCTTGGCACTGTCACAGTAGTTTTTTATAGTGTCTGTGGCTCTGGCAGATGTTCATCTTGAATAAATGATTCTTTGAAATCCACACAGGGAGGTTGTGTATTTTGGTGGTTGTTTCATGCGCACAGAACTATAATTCCTGCTAACTGCATAAACTCGTCCTGTGTTCAAGTGGCTCATTGTGAAACCATCAGCAGTGTAGCTTTAAGAAGGAGGTGGGCACCGCTCCGATGACGCAGGAATAATCCTGAAAAGATGCTTCAAAACTCCAGGCCGGAGCCAGCGTGTGTGGTGGCTGCTGGCTGTGCTGGAGGAATCGCCGAGCTTGGCAGGATCAACTGTTGAGAGAATATTTTGAGCAGGTTTAGGAGTCTTCGAAAGAACTCTCAATGCAGAACAAAACACACACCTTTTGGCAGATTCGCTTCTTTAAAAGATAAAAACAATTATTTACCATTAAGCCATTTAACCACAGCGGAGGGCTTTCAGCTTGCAGCTGTATGTGCACTACCCAGTGGAGCCAACTTGGGGAAAGAAACATTTGAAGAACATCTCTCCAACACTTTTATTTATCTGAAGTGGGGTTTGGAAAGTCGCAGCATGCCATATTTCAGCACACTGTGTGTGTACTTTTTGATGGTCCTGATCCCAGTCATGACAAACACCATCACCGAGGAGATAGACGTTTTGGTATTTGTACCACAAAATAATTCTTACCTTTTTTCATATACAAGAGTCGCGCCAGCGATCCGTTACGCGCAACAGAGGCTGAAGACAGATGGAGGACAGTACTCCGGCTTCCACTTCAACATCCAGTTTGAAAACTCCGACTGTGCTAATGATGCTCTGTTTCTGTTAGTGGACAGGTCTTGCGGGCATGATAAACCAGATCTGATTCTTGGTCCGGTGTGCGAGTACGAGGCGGCGGCGGTGGTAAGGCTGGCATCCCACTGGAACATCCCGGTGATCTCAGCAGGTGCCCTGGCCGCCGGCTTCAGCAACAAGAACAACGAGTACTCCCACCTGACCCGCATCGCTCCGTCCTACGTGAAAATGGCAGAGACCTTCACCGCGATGTTTGAGCACTTCACCTGGAAGAGCGCACTGCTGGTCTACGAAGACGACAAGGAGGAGCGGAACTGTTACTTCACTCTGGAGGGAGTCTATCATCTGATGGCTGACTTTAACATTAAAACATATGCTTTTCCTCAGGGGGGTCGCTTGGACACTGACGACATCCTCCACAACATTTATGACATCGAAGGTAAGGCTGTTTTCAGTCCCCTGTTTTCTTAAGCAGTTAGATGGTTTCTAAACTGCTCAAATAACCGCGCACGTCTCGTCATGTATCACGGGCTTTGATTTGGGGTTCGTGATCGATATTTTGACAGTTTAATTTGGCATGCATCATATGTCACTGACGTCTCAGAAATCAGAGAGTATTTCCATCACAAATTATTAAGCTGACGTGCTCAAAACACAAAGACTGATCTGAGGGGCACTCAAGACAAGCAACAATAGCAAAACCTCACAATTAAATAGCTTTACATTCTTTCAAATACTCACTCGCCTCCATGTGGCTCATTTGAAGAGTTATAGGTATGGCTTGTATGAGGCTTCAGCAGACTGACTTACACAAATCAACTGCATATTTTCCAGAAGTACCAAACTGCCCTGCCCCACTGTAGCTCACCAAGCAAGCTTTGGAATCTAATCACTTGATTGTTCTAACTCAGACAGCCAAAGCCTGGTTGTAGCTTCAGCTTAACTTCTGAATGCTCTTTGACCTGAAATGCACAACATGGATTTTATATAGTCGTTTTCACTGTAAAACTGTGAAAAGACAGGATCTATTCAGTGCCAGTGGGCAAGAATAACTACTCAAGCTCACACAATCTGCCCTTTGACCTTTTTATACTTGCTTGAAAAACAATGAATTGGCTGTCAGAATATTTTCTGAAGGATTTTTTTGTCCGTCAAAAAAATCTATTAATCAACTAAATGTTCTGTTGCTTAGACAAAGTAAGCACTGTGAAGATCTCATTTTGGGCATTGTTAATAGTTGGACACCTGCCAAAGCTCTGACTGAATTAATAATTGAAAAAAAAAGTTATAGATAGATTCCTAAAATTTGTTAGCTGCAGCAACTTCAGTGCATTGCTCATCCAGCTGGAGTTGGCACTGAGGAGTAAAGCTGGTGATGGGCACTCATGCTTTTGTTTGTCCTCACTCCACCTGTACCCTTCATCACTCAGTCTTATGTAATGTCCTGCATGCTGAAGCACATGGGTCAGATGCTTGAAATTGTTTAGAAGAATTGGCAATCAAAGAACAAATTAGCAAAGTGGGATGCACTCTCTCCATATGTGGCCAAAAACTGTAAGTGATTATTACATAAATACATACATTGAACACTGTAATATTCACAATCTGTGCTATATTTAGGACAGATGACAGTCTGTCAGAAGGGTTAGTGGGGCATTTATGTAGCCCTAGATTGAAAATGCTCCTTAGTAGAAAACAAGCCACAGTAAAACGTTCCTTTAGCTTTCCCAGGCATATAGAAAGTGCAGTGTATCCTGATGACAATTGGAACAACTTAGAATAGCCTTCTTTTGGGAAACAAAATGAGACCCTGGCTAACAATAGTGTTTTTTTCCCAATATGAACTAATTTCAAACCTGTTATCATGCAACACATTTTGATTTCTGGACTGCTAGTACAGTATAAAACTAGGCTCCCTTTATGTAATGTAAATATGTACATGTGCTATGCGAAAGCCAAATGACTTCTACACTACACTGTTGATTTGGTAACACTTCTCCTATTTTTGAAATTGAAGCCAAATGACAATGAATGTATGCCAAGGCCGTTTCTACGTTGATTTGTCAGTCTTGATAAGCAGCTTGCTGGCTACGGGCTTCTGGTCGTAGCAGTTTCTGATTTCATCACCACATATCACAGCAGTGGCTGTTGTATAAATTAGCATATATTACACATGCTAAGTGCTGCAGAGCTGCAAAGTGCACCTGATGGCAAGAAATTAGTATTCCAAGCATGTCAGGTGCTTAACTGAGGGGTTTGAAGGTTTCAGAAAAGATTGTAATGGCTTTTCAGTAGAAACTGAGCAGTGAGCAGTATTTGCAGAGAGAGTTAGGTCATCATTAACTTCTTTCGGCACCTGCTATGTTGGGGCATAATTCACCTGCGTATTCGGTTACTATCTGTTCCACAAAAACTTGAATACTATAGAATGCTCCTTTTCAGTTCAGTTTTTCTGTAATTCATTTAGCAAGAGCCCCAGTTGGCACTGCATCAGGTTCAGAGGCATCAAGTTTATTCAGATGTGTATGGGCTGGGCGATATGACCAAAAGTGTTATCACGATATGTCTTTTTATATTGATCGATGTTGATAATTATCACAATATCTATTTAACAATGATAATAATGTTGAATTTACAGTTTTAAGAGTATTCTCCTTAGGACAGAACCCAAAACAAACCTGAAGGTTATTTATGCTTTATGAAATACAATTATTTATTGTCAGATACTAGATGACAATCATTCAACAGAACCAACCAACCAACCAACCAACCAAATGGATTCATGTTAAACACTGAATAGATAGAATTATAAATATGTAGAACAAATTTCTTGTTTCAAACATGTCTCAAACATTTTAGAGGCATTATACTGAACTGAACATTGATTTAAAAAATCATCTCTGAGCTGCTGCTCTCCCCTGACCCTCCACTCTGTGTCCAGCTAAGGGGCTGATGTTTGGCAGAGTGTACTTAGCATCCACAAGAGTCATTAGCTTCTTGAAGCCCTGTTTTTAAACTGTGCTTATAGGCCTCATATCTTTAGTGGTACAGTGAGTAATTGTGTTTGTTATACACAGACTCAAAAAATAATTATTATTGAAAATGAATGACATAAATGTATCATCGTTGTTGTGGAAAATTTTATTGTGAAAATGATCAAGATCATTTTATCGCCCAGCCCCACTTCAGACCAATGTTGTGTGAATTGAGGACCTTTGTATCCTCAGGGGAGATGACTCATACTCTCTGCGTTGGTGTTTTTGTATGATTGCTTATTTGTGTTTGTGAGATATATACAGTTTTTAATTGTGACTGAACCCCAAAGCCTTGACATATCTAACAGTTAAACCAGAGAAGGAAGGAGGGGTTTTATCAGAAGGACTGTGTTTTGCAGCTTCAGCCAGGAGATTTGGAGCACTTGTGTCTCTGTTTTTACTTTGACCTTCAACTCTGCTCAATGCTGTCCTTAACAGGGTTCGATCTCACAATGTAAGTAAGGTGTTCTAACTTAAGACTCTTTGAGAAGAAGTGTAGTCCTCTAAGGGCTGTCACCATTGGGTTTATCCCTGTCATGAAGATTTTCTTTCTTGTCCTTGTGCCTCTGCAACAGCCCCCTAGATCTGCTCCTCCAGGATAAAATAACTACGTCACCTGAGCTCTGCTCCTAAAATTTAGCACTTTCTTCTGCTAAGACCAGTGGAGCTCAGGGCCTGGGTCCTAGAGGGCTTTATCTATACTCATAGAATCTGGTGTAATGATTCACCATATAGAACTGTCGCATGGGTTAAGGGTGAAGCTGATATAGTCAGTACCCAGGTTGGACAAGGCATCATGTTGAAAAAAGTGGCCAACTAACATTACATTCCCTCAACACAGCACACTGCCAAAGGGTGGGACAGTAATTACGAACGCTAATGGTCCCCCAGGCAGCCCACTAATCCATAATAATGGGATTAGAGGTGACAGTTTGGCATGTGCGTAAAAGTGCCAGATGCATGGTGCCCTGGTCACCTGGGAGAGAGTGTGCCCCATGTACAAAAGTCGTTTGCAGCAACCCAGGTTCAGTTCTGAGCCGTTGAAACTGAGTGATTCAAGTTACTCAGACACAAAATCAAAATGATGAAAGAGCTTGGAGAATCCCAAGGTGTCTGCCACTGTCATCCCTCCCAGGAGGGCTGTAGAAGAAGGTGAGGCTCTCGCAGAGTGTGATGCACTGTGGAGGCTCTACTCCCTCTGCATTGTAAGCTTGTGTGATGGCATCACACGGCCAGTGCACCAGGGTTTACCTTGTGGGTGCCTACTGTGACAAACAAGCAGCTGCTGGATCTGTCTGATGGTTCTTGTACATAAGACACACTGAGGTAGATGGAACTGAACCAATTGCTGGGGTACATGCACTCACACGAGTCTGATTGTTAACATGTAGAAAAGCCATTAGTCATTATCTACCTGTTGAACAGAGGCAGGAATAACAAACTCACAATTGTTAATGCACTAAATTCAAAGCTGTTCAACCATATGCACTACAGGCATGGTTTCTGGCTCTTTTGAAAAGCTATGTAGGTTATTATGGCATCACTCTATAGGAGTTTGAACACACTGAATTATTTTCAAAGTTTTCTTATATTATTGTCCACATCATATAGTCCGATATATTCCAAGTTCAAACTTAACAACATAACAATATTACCGAAAACAGACACTTAACACATATTTTTCAAAGAAATGATTATACAGCTAAAGTAGTTTTAAAGTAGGTCTCCTGAATCTAATAGAAGTTTTAACTTTTTTTTTTCCCACAAAATTCCATGTAATGGACGGGATATGCTGAAATGAGTTGATACTGAATGACCCAATACTGAAAATTGACATCTTAGAGTGTCAATTTCTTTGACTTCACACTCCAAATAGGGGGAAAACATTAATTCCCTAATTTATAAATTCATTTGGGGATGGAGACAGCCATTTATGATATAACTATGCTATCAGAAATCATCAAGGGTTTTTTTATGTCGTAGTTTTGTGCTTGTATCGCTTAAATTATTGAAGCGCTCTGACAGTCTTCTGATTCTGTTAAAGCGAAATTCTTGCCAAAATGCAACCAAGGCTTTTTTTGTGAATGTACCCAAGTCAAACCTTCTTGTAGAAGCATTATTATGACGAAAGAGGCACTTTTAAGGTTTACTGTATTTTCATTTTCGGGTCAAACTCGGGGAGTGCTACGGACACGTTTACAGTAGCATCAAAATCTCCATACACACACATGAAACTTTGCTTCTAGTATCACCAGGGTCTCTACACATGAACACAAGCATTGAGAACATTGTTTGTGTACACAGAGTTTACTAAAAACACATTTTTTTGAACAACTCATGTTAGCAGTAGGTTGTTCTGCTAGCCGTCGTCATGGCAGCCGTGAAGTATCAATCCCTGAATGTGACTTAACATGGAGGACAGTTAAGTTGGAACGCTCCTAAAGCTTTGTTCCTTATAAAAGCATGGATAATTTGTTGTTTTGTCATTAGCGAAAAACAATGTTGACAGTGAAGTTGAAAAAGGAGCCTCATAGAGGAAACAATTCTAAAATCATAAGCCGGAAAAGTCACATGAGATATCGTGTGGATAGTTATTGGTGGAAGACAGTAGTGGTCCACCTTAACTGTCCTCCATGTTCTTCTATCTTTTAATATCTTAAAAGTGTCTCTTTCATCATAATTATGCTTTTACGTGAAGGTTTGACTCAGGTACATTTACATAAAGCTGTTTGTCAATAAGTAATTGATTTTTTAACCCTATTTTTACACCCAGCAGTGCACATTTGGCATCAGCTTTTAATCAAACCTTAAAGTATTCCAAATTGTTCATATATTCTTGGCATTAGTCAACGTTCATACTATTTAATATCATCGTAATGTTTGTGGCACATGTGGTAAATTCATCTTTTATGTTTTCTTACTATATATTAATGCCTATGTAAAGTACTTTGTGACTTTTGTTTGTGATGTTTGATATAAATAAATGTATTGTTTATAATGGTATTGGTGGTCCAGGAGACATCCATGATGATACTAGCTCTGTGTTCTTCAGTGGCTTGCTTATCACCTTTGATTTAGCTGCACCATCATTTTCTGTATTTCCTCCATCAAGGCCAATTGGATTACCTGGAATTGATCACAAGATGCATAAATTATCAGATAAACAAAGTCAGATGAAGAGCTTTCCTTTTACCTGTTACTTGCTTAGTCTCTAGACATTCAGAAGGTGTTATTTGGGGACCCAGAGGTTTTGGAGGATGTCATTTGGAAAATAATTTGTTGACTCATGTAAGAACCTAAATCATCAGCAAACACACTTAACAGTAACATTATGTAACTGTTTCACCTAAAAATATCAGCTTCAAAATTATGTTGATGGCGCAGTGTCTTGTAATAGGGTGAATGGTGTCTCTGTCTCAGCCACACTGCCCCCATCCGTTGTTTCTGCACTGTGTAACTCCAGTGAAAGGGTGGGATCTAAGTGTTAAATACATGTTTACATCAAGATAGTAATGTATTTATAAATATGAATGTATATATGTATACATGATATATGTATATGCAAGTATTTCTATACAGTATGTATATATATGTACAGTATATACACAGATACATGCATATGTAGTATTTCCCATGTCTTTAATTCAGTTTGAGCTCCAAATGAAAGGGTTTTAAAATTCGGAACTGAAAATACCGGCTACCAAAGATGGTTGTTAGTACATCATCAGGTTCTGTCCAACAGATCTGGCGAAGGTAGTGCCTGTGGCTGTTCATTTATAATTGCATCACAGGTAACCTTGTGACTGAGATGAACAACAAGATGTAATAGAGCAGAATCAATTTCAGTGAACTGGACTGTTGGAAAGGAAACTTTTTTTTATTTGATCGTAAATTGCATTTTATTGTGGACAGAAGCATAGCACTGAAGCACAGTTTTACTAAAAGGATGTGGTCTCGTTAAGGTTTCCTTCATTTAGCTTTCAGTGATTTTGTTGCACTATTACCAATTATTTGGCATGTCAAACATTCAATAATAAAAGCAGGCTTGGGGAGTAATATAATCATGTCACGGTTGCTATATTGATATTACAACAGCTTTTGATATGTCATAGCAGGGAACACAGCACTTAACCCTTCTTCCCCAATTTGGGTACCGTGGGGTTTTTAACCCTACCCCTAACCCTAACCCTTAAGACATGCAGAACAACCACAGAGCCACTACTGTGCTAATTATGAAAGAATGTAGTCATATTTTATATAAAATTAAACAGGGCTGGTTTATATGACCCAAACACTAAACAACTAATCAAACATCAAATCTAACATCAAACTTCGTGAATCACCCCAACTAACCCTAACCCTAACCCTAGAAAATTGGCATGGGGGGAATAAGTGGATCTAATGTGATTTACTTATGTTGATTTCATATTGTTTTTTTTGTCACACAGCCACCTTTATCCACTTTTATACAAGCAATAATACACATGATGAAGAATACATTTCATTCATAAGTTCACTATTTGTAATGAATGAGAGTCTAGCATCAACCCTCATTTCAGAGATTGATTGATATTACATGCTTTCATGTCCCTATAAGTACATTTTGCAGATTTTGTACCATTAACTGCACAATATTGCAACATGTAACAAGCACTTAGGGGGGATATAAAGCACCTCTCCTGTGATTGGTCTATTTCTGATGCTAATCCTCCTGAGACATGCACTCCCATCCTGAGTCTGTATGAAGTCTTTGTGTTCGGAGAGAACTCCCCTTGGACTTCTGCATAGTTGTAAGGCAATGACTTGCTTTTACTGTATGACCACAAATGTCCACAAAGGTCAAGTCTTAAAGGGCAAGGACAGCAATATGTAACCAACAATAATATTAAGAACAACAAACATGGAATCACCAGTCAGTGTATTCAGCACTGATTCAGTCTGATCCCCAAATATGTTTGTATCCATGTATATCAAGGTCTGGCATCATCACACTGAGGCACAGTCTCTTTTAAAGGAGCTCTCTCCACCTCACTCTATTTTCTTTTTCCTGTTCACCTCTCTAACAGACAGATCCAACTACAGAAAACCCTGTTCTTGGAGTAATGGCATTACAATTTTTCAGTCCCATGTTTGCATATGCTCCAACTTAAAGGTTAATAGCCAACACTGGACACTTGAAATACACTGTGGGCACTCACAGCAGCACCATGTCCTGCCCCATTCCTGAGTTCATTTGTAACTAGCATCAGTGCCCTAGCAAAAAGGAAAATCCAGAAGTTTTGAAATATTGCTGGCTGCAAACGTTACCCCATGGAATGGCTTGCAGAGCATACACAGGGCTAGTAGTGTGTGTAGAGCCCAGTGTAATTAAAGGGTGCTATAGTGCTGGCAGGACTGAGGTGAAGTTTGTCCCACTGACTCAAGGGATATTTCAGGAGGTGTGTTTAAGTGACAGAGTTGTGAGGAATGT